>NC_087154.1:1955000-1965000 GCF_035594125.1 Scylla paramamosain | reverse complement strand
CACACACACACACACACACACACACACACACACACACACACACACACACACACACACACACACACACACACACACCATCCAATCAAAAGGTGACTTTTCAGAATGTGTTAATTCCAGGCGCATGCCATTGATAATTGATAACTACACTGTATCTTTACACATAAAATGTTTATATACATGAGGATGTCTTTGTCTGCAGCAGAGGAAGGGGACGTGTGTGCCATGCTTCGCCCTCCACCTGGCGGCCTGCTCGGGAACCACCAGGTGTGTTCCTCCACGCGAGTCCGTGCACAGTGCGTGGCCACAACCGGAGAGTGAGGCAGTGAGCACACAAGCAGCACACGTCGGCCGTGCGCTGAAACTGACCAGCAGGAGACTCACCTGACGGGGAAGTCCCGCGGCGTGGTGGGAGGAGCAGCAGCAGGGGCCCTAACCCTCCCTCCATGGAATCCGGCGTGATAACATCTATTTGGGTGTAAAGTTGAAGGCAGTTCATCCTATATTATATTTCTCCAAGAAATTGATTTAATCCAGTGTGAAAGTCAGTGAAATATTCTATATCGAATTACTTACCGTGCGAGTAAGCACGCTGATAATTAGCGAGAAGCTTGAAATTTACATTTCAGGCACGAAAACACCATTGCCAAACCATGTATTACCTGATATTGATGTTGTCTGGCACACGATGTACTGGCATTCCTTGTGTGTGTGTGTGTGGTGTGTGTGTGTGTGTGTGTGTGTGTGTGTGTGTGTGTGGTGTGTGTGTGTGTGTGTGTGTGTGTGTGTGTGTGTGTGTGTGTGTGTGTGTGTGTGTGTGTGAGCGCGCGCGCCTCCTAGCAAGCATGGTGCTGGTCCAGGCCTATGCAGAGCCTGCTGAGATACATCCCGGCCATGCGGGCGTCCCTAAGTTCACTTTGGCCATAAGCCAGTGAGGGGGGCTGGGGGGAGGTACTGTACTTACGTCTTCCCGGCGAGGCTTAGTGCCGGGGCTTTGCGTTACGCCTTGTGTCATATGACCTAGGGTCTGCTCCGCTAACCGGTTTTCTTGATAAGAGCGGAGTGCAGCGCTAGGAGAAGGCCGCGGAGGAGTGGTGGAGGTCTGGCCGTAACGTTGCTTCTCACCCAACAATGTTAGGTTTGTCTTCGGTTAATCTGAGCAGGCTGAACTTTCCAACAACATATTTACAGTATTCCCTTTTCAGGATATACTGTATTTCCCTAATTTTTCGTTTTCTTTCCCCAACGACTGCATGTACTTACCACTAACTAACAAAAATCTGAAATAAGTACGACGCTGAAAATATATTTTCCATCAAGAAATTACACAGACAAGTGAGCATAAATAAGCAGACCTATTATCTACATAATGTTTCCCAGATAATCTGCACACACGTGTCACACTATTATTTCTTCTTGTTCACTCGCCCGGACGGTTCTTGCCGAAGTCCCGAGACTGACTCTCGTGATCAGTAATTTCCCAGTCTATGAGGCACCCGTAAGCTCGACCATCAGTATGTAAATGGACGCTAATCATATCCCTCATATGCACTTAGAGCAAACCTTCCTGGCTAGCACTCAAAAAATTTGTATTTGATAATGGCGAAATGCATAAATTTGCTGAAATGTTAAATATATTTCTAAAACATCGAAGGTTTGGCATAACACTTTAAATACGATAATCCCCGGCAAGACAGCTCGGGTTACTTGGAAGGTAAGGTGAGGGAAGGAGGGATGAGATTGGATAGGAGAACGTAAGGTGAGCTAAGGTGAGTTCAATAAGGTATGGTGGAGTTCGTAAAGATAAGGCAAATTTGGAGGAGCACAACGGAGCGGATCATTACCAGAGCAAACAAGAAAGAGTGTAGCAAGGTTAAGGAAAACAATGGCAGTGAATGATGAGCCCGTGAAGGTGAGCATTCAACACCCACCACGACCTTGACGACAAACTACGCGTGTCATTGCCTTCATCCACTCCTGCCGTTTCTGTGAAGTTCCCTCACCTGCAAACGTTTCTGAACACAAAAATAACACCTTCAAGCCTGCTTCTCTTTCATTTTCACGCCACAGAGACCACGGTTCTCTCCACAACTTCTGATACAGCTGCTGTTGCTCCTGCTGCTCCTGCTCCTCCTCTTTCTCCCACTTGGGACTAAATTTAAGTCTAGAATTCTCGGAAGCAGGATATTTATTCAAACGACCCTGACATTCCCTATTCTGGCGGGTTCAAGATCACCCTAAACATTTTCCCTGACAAATATATCCCCAAGACTTCGGCTTCCACCAGCAAAGAACTGACGTGATCACTGTATTCATGCTAAGAGGCGCGAGGAGGTGTAGGAAGGTGGAGTGTAATTGTCGGGGCGTCAGTGGTGTGGCGTGGCGCGAGAGGGAGCACACTGCCAAATGTCAAGGGTCGAGGAGGGAGTTACAGGGAGTCAGCGGAGGGAGGACAAGCTCTCAGTCTGTCCTGCCGCCTCGCCTCTCTGCGTCTCATGGAATAAGGACGAGGGAACGACCACGACCTCTGCGCGCTGGACGAGGACACAGTGACCTTCCCAAGGTATTAAAATCTACCTCGTGGTGTGTGTGTGTGTGTGTGTGTGTGTGTGTGTGTGTGTGTGTGTGTGTGTGTGTGTGTGTGTGTGTGTGTGTGTGTGTGTGTGTGTGTGAGAGGTGAGTGCTCGCTACCTCTGCCTTGCTTGTCCTCCATTAGTATGCGTTGGGGGTAAGGGCCGCATATCTCCCATTCTCATTTTTTACAGGCGGATATCTGAAGGGCCGAGCCATTTCTCTAAGGCGAGTGGTCCATTTCACAGACTCCTCGTGGTCCCTGTGGCGAGTAAGACGAAGAAAAAACACACTTGGCTTCTCAGTTCATGCCCGGAACATAAATCACCCACTTTAACAAGTCAACGAGGTGATCAGTGAGCTGGGAGAGGCGCAGGAGAGAAAAAAAGGACTAAAAAAAACAAAGATGTCTCTTATAGTAACAACGTCATGCCTCTTAAAATGCGTCTTGATTATCGACAAAAATGCTGAACGGGGGGGAAATATTCTCCGTGCGGCTGACTGGTCTGAACGAAGCAATGCGGAGCCTCTCATTTCCCGCCGTGCTCAATGTCGGAGGAAAATGTTGCTGGAATGAGTGATGGATAGCGGCGACTTCAAATGTAAACAAAGGGCGATCTACAAACATAGTACTTGTGACGTTTATATGTCTATGAAAGATGTGTGTGTGTGTGTGTGTGTGTGTGTGTGTGTGTGTGTGAGTGTGTGTGTGGAGGACGTGCAGATGGCCTCGGTCCTCGCTCTCCAGAAGGAAGCACCCCCAGTGTCTTGAAGGCTGGCGTGTCTGCAGTTATTTGTTTCTGTGGTATCGGGGGGTCCATATCAGAGGACACTGCATGTGGGCCTTTTATATAACTCGGCGGCAGATACGTACGAAAATTTATGGTATCGTACACACACACACACACACACACACACACACACACACACACACACACACACACACACACACAAATTTATGTCCGTCTCTCTCTCTCTCTCTCTCTCTCTCTCTCTCTCTCTCTCTCTCTCCTCTCTCTCTCTCTCCTCTCTCCTCTCTCTCTCTCTCTCTCAAGGTACAAAGTGTAACGCTAACCTTCGTAGTGTCATCATGAACGTATGCATGTTATGAATTAATGTAAGTGTGAATGAATATATGTATGCTGAGTAGGTGTACATATGGATGCATTTGCAAGTCCATGTATGAATATTAGATCATTTGCATATGTGAGCGCGAAGGAGAGAGGGAGGGAGAAGGGTTGAGAGGGAGGCAAGAGGAACATATTTTTGATGTGCACACTCGGATAAAGACGTTAATGTCTGTTGGCGATACAGAATCACCTACGGACGGAAGGGTGGACACGCAAAAAAACAGTCGTCATAATGCTGATGTTGCCCAGAGTGTCACCAACAGAGGGGAAGGAAACGGCACGGCTCTCCTCCCTCCTTCCATCCAACTCACTCTCCCCTCCCTCTCTCTCTCTCTCTCTCTCTCTCTCTCTCTCTCTCTCTCTCTCTCTCTCTCTCTCTGATGCAGCCGCCACAATCAGCGATAAGGAGATATGTCTCAGCCTCTCGCCACTACGTCTTTGTCACTCCGTCTTTCCTATAAAAGCTGACACATACAACATTGCTTTTCATGTCATATTATTCTTTCTCTCGTCCTGGTCCTACTTCTTCATTAGCATCAACCACGATTTTACCTTCTTTTTTTTTGGCCTTAGCGCACTGGCAGTAGCAGCCGATGAGCCAGCACCTCTCGGGGACTAGTTATCGCGCCGTTCAGTTAACCAAGCTGCAACCATGCAGCAAGAGACCAACGCCACACACCGCCACACGCAGACAACGGCACACCTCCTGTCAATGCACCACCCTCCGACACCGTTCCTCTCACCACCACCAGAACCGTGCCCACCACACCTGCACTCAGGCTCCTCATGTACTAAAGTAACAAAAGTTCTTGAGCTTTTCAGAAATGCTGACGTTAATGTTTCCATCTCAGAGAGAGAGAGAGAGAGAGAGAGAGAGAGAGAGAGAGAGAGAGAGGAGAGGAGAGAGAGAGAGAGAGAGAGAGAGAGAGAGAGAGAGAGAGAGAGAGAGAGAGAGAGAGAAGGAAAAGACAAGTGCGTCCAAATACAATGCAGGGAAAAGTATTCACGAAACTTGTAGTGGATATTCACACGACGTTCAGTGATTCATAGCAACCCAAATATTGTTACCGAGGCGGTCAACTGCCCACCCCTTATTTGCAACTGAGAGCTTAATGGTCTGAGTAACCTTGGAACGGAGGTGGTGCGGCGTAGAAGGCGGCCGGCGGGACGGTGTAAGCGGCGTGGCACCAAACCCGTGCCATCACCTTCCTTAGCAGTTCTGGAACCACTCCTATCGCTTCTCGCCATCAGCCTGCAGGACCTCGCCTTCATTAGTATGTGCCCTGTGACAAAATCTAGCGCGGGGTTCAATGACAAGTATGATTTCGTTAGGAGGAGGATTTCATTGTAGAAAGGCGTGTACTGTAACCCAAACTAACGCTGGATTAAATGATAAGTATAATTTCACGAAAAAATAAGACTTTTTAAGTGTGTGTTAATTAAACCTAGCACTGGATTCGACTTCAAGTTCAAAATCCCGAATAAGACGACGTTGGTATATGAAAACTGTATGTCATTTAATTAAAACAAGTCCCAGATTCAAAGGCAAATACCATTTCCATAGCAAGAAGATTTTAATAAAAAAATAAATAAAAAATACAAACGTCTAGAATAGCTTGGCGGGAAGCATGTAGACTACGATGGTACAAAAAAAAAAAAAAAATGTGTCATTTAACTAAACTAGCATGGGATCCGATAGCAAGTGTAATTTCCTTAATAAGGTGACTACAACACAAAAACAATACTACGGAGCCCAGAAAGGTGTGGTGGGGCGCACGTAGACAGCGAGAGCAAAAAAGAAAATGTGCAGCGAAGATCTAGTAACTCAAGAAGAAAATATCTGATAGTTTCGTCTCCGCCTCCCAGCGCCATGTTTGCCAGCCCCGCCTGAGCTAGCATGATCACTCTTCCCTCCATCACAGTACAATCTATTCCTCCTGCGCCTTAATTCTTCACTAATAAGCATCATCAACTTTCATGCAAGGCAGTAATGAGAATATCCTACTCTACAATCCAAAAATAAACCATGAACAAAAGAAAGGACACAATTACAAATACCCTGAAGAGAAAACATGACATTATATTCCTTATCTTTGAAGCCCATAAGAGTTGCAACGTCTCCTACCTAGACAAACAGGTAATTGGGCATCAGGAGAGGGATACCTGCTTGTAGCTAGAATTAGAATCAGCCACTCAAGCCTACATGTGATACTCATTACTGAATTTGTATGTGTGTTCTGTCCGTCTGCGTCTGCAAATTTGTCTGCCTGTGGTGGAGTGAAACCGAAAAGTGGTGGAGATGGGAAGGAAGGAAGAAAGGAGTCGGGAAGAGAGGCAGAAAGGTAGAGCGTGGAGAAACGGATGTAAGGAAGAAGGGAGAACGAGAGAGAGGACCAAAAGGAAGAAAGGAGGGAGGGAACGAATGAACGATACAGGAAAGGAAGAAAAAAAGCAACATGGGAGATTGATTTACGGTTTTACTTTTATCAAGTGACATCGTTATGCCCTCCTCCCTTCCTCTCTCTCTCTCTCTCTCTCTCTCTCTCTCTCTCTCTCTCCTCTCTCTCTCTCTCTCTCTCTCTCTCTCTCTCTCTCTCTCCCCTACTTGTCTCGTGGCCTCAGGAGAAAAATAAAAAAAAACAGTCCCTAGCCATATATCGCGGTGACGCTGCCAGGGAGTCCGCCGTACACAGCTGCGCTACATTTGAGACAGTTCTCATGAATTTCAGAGGAAGAAGTTAATTTATCAATTTATTTTTTTTTTTTTTGCCATCCACACGATCTCCAAAGCAGATCAAACTGTCTACATGAATTCTCTCTCTCTCTCTCTCTCTCTCTCTCTCTCTCTCTCTCTCTCTCTCTCTCTCTCTCTCTCTCTCTCTCTCTCTCTCTCTCTCATTCTGTGACCGACGCGTCTGGCAACATCGTTATCTAGACGGGTTTGGTGGTTGCATTTATTAATTAATCGGACTGTTTTTTCTTCATATTCACTTTCCAAGTTGATACTTTCAGTAATCCACATCTGTTCGGCGTGCGGTGACCCAGGCCTGCGGCAAGACAGCCATAACGCGTCCTCTCAGTCACAGGGACGTGCGGGAGGAGTTTTATTGCCGCTTGTGTCCACCATCGCTCCTCCGTGCCGTGTCGCAGGGGTTTATCGGAACGAAATTTAATGATCCGCCAATTCTTCCAGTAAACTGGAGAATATTAATGCGATCCGGGGTACAAGGAGGCTAATGTTTATACTTTCAATTACCGGTCCGTATTTGGGTGGTTCTGATAAAATTAAGGCGGCCACACATTCTCAGCAGGATGAGGGCTGATCCTAAACCTTGGTGGCCTGCCGCCCTCCACGCCAGCCTCCGCCCACCTGTACACGCCCTTCCTATCCACGGCCACATGTCTCCTTTCTTTCTCTCACATGTCAATGCTCACAGTTTCACATGTACTTCCCGCTTCGCCCGAACGTCCGAGAGACCGCCATGCCTGCACGTCCACCTCGCCGTGCCCACGCCCGCCTGCAGCTTCAGCTTGACACACGCTCACCCGCTCCCCGCTATCCGAATACATGCACGCCCCGACCGTTCACCTCCACGCCCTGTGACCTACTCAAATCCCGCACGCCCTTGCCAAACTCCACGCGACTGTCCGCACACTGCCTGCACACCTGAACGCCCCCTCCCGGCACGCTCCTCCCTTCAGACGCCCACCTGAATGTCCAATCAGGTAGAAAGAGAGGCGGCAGAGCGTGTGTGTTGTATGTGCTGGGTGATGAGCGGACAGGGCGGTACAGGGACGGTTCCGCTGCCGCCCTGCCACACGCCAAGGTCACCCCGCAGGGTCACTGTACACATGACACTACCGGCAGACCATGATGACAACAGCAATAATTGAGTCAGTAGATACAAGCACGTTACAACTACCAAATTTAATGTTTAATTGGCTAATCTAGTCGAAACATCTAAAAAAAGAAAAAAAATCAATATCAAATGCACAAATATTACTTAGTGGTAATAGTAAGGACTAACACGAAGTATTTATTACTTTTTTACGACTGTTTAATATACATGTTCAAAGTTCATTAATATAAACAGTTAACTACAATAAAAGAATATGTAAGTAACTCTCTCGACCTCCTCCCACCAAAGAAATCAAAGTGTTACCCTTATCAATTGCCTAAGTTCTCCTGAGTCACCATCGCTAACGACACGCCACGGGGAGATGCAGAGAACAAATACAAGCAGGGAAGTCGAGAATCATACTAAATTTTCCGATGCACACCGCCGCCAGCAGCCTCGACAAACTACAAAGAACCTTCCGCCACATTACTTATTACACCTGTTCAGTTGATCTCCTGCAGCCAACACACCAGTAAAGGATGTAATAAAAAGTTCCTACTGTGGGTATTGCTTCTGTATTATGCTGATCACCACCACCACCACCACCACCACCACCACTACCGCTATCACCACCACAACAATAAAAGGTTTTCATCAACAACAACGACGACAACAATAAGTAGTAGTAGTAGTAGTAGTAGTAGTATAGTAAGACCACCACCATCACCACCAATAATAATAATAAAATAATAATAATAAAATGATGATGATAATAATAATAATAATATTAATAATAATAATAATAATAATAATAATAATAATAATAATAATAATAATAATAATAATAATGTCGCTATCAATTGGCTATTTTTTTCTCTGCATCAATACACCCAAGGTATTCCACTCTCAGTTCTTAAACAACATATTCATAAACATCGCCTTTTGCGTCGCTGGATTCATTGCACAGGTGATATCCGGAGCAAGGGAACGCCCACCTGTGCCCGAGTAGTGAGTGTTGTGCGTGACTCTGGAATAAATCAAGCTTTTATCCATATAAAGTATAATACAAAAGCAACATGAAGACCTCCCCGAGATGCTTATATATATATATATATATATATATATATATATATATATATATATATATTATATATATATATATATATATATATATATATATATATATATATATATATATATATATATATATATATATATATATATATACATATATATATATATATATATATATATATATATATATATATATATATATATATATATATATATATATATATATATATATATATATATATATATATATATATATATATATATATATATACTGGTCGTCTCCATTTCCACACGTGTGGTAAAAGACGTATTTTAGTTAGTTGAACAAGAAAGTTGCATGTCTTTAGATCATACAATTACTCTTGATAAAGCATTGTGTTGTATACATTTGCTGTACATCATCTGAGAGAAAACATTATTGAATTATAAAACTGGCTGACCTCAAAGAATGAAATCAAACAAAAAGTATTCAAATAAATTCAACAAGGAAATTAGTTAAGTATAGATCAGCTTCCCAAAGCACATACTTTTAACAGCAACCTTTGATTTAAAATTAACATTTGCTCTTGGTTGCAATATCAAGAAATATACGAGATGAGTTACTGGGTTCATTCCCATTAATCAATGCTGCCAGTGTTACAATTTGTGCCATTAACTAAAACATATGTATGGCTTTCCCTGTTGTGCCATCGGTAAAGGGAGAGAGAAAAAAAAAATACATAGGACTAGAAGCATTTCCATATAAGAATATAATGAGGGAATAAAATCAACGATGGCTTAAGAATAATAATGGTATGTAAAAAAAAGGAACATTATATATGGATTGTATCGTCGTTCCCAAAAGCTATCCGGTTCAACAGTAGCTCGGAGGGCGGAGTGGCGGGAGAGGGGCGCAGGCTCACCGATATTATCATTCTATAGGAGGAGCCCATGAATAATAAGTTCGGGAGAGTGTCGCGATGACCGGCAAGGGGTCGCTGCATCAGGTATTCCCGACTCTTGCTCTTAAAACACAGCGCACTCTACAACACCGAGGCAAAACTTTAATCTGAACAGAGAACATGAAGGAAAGATAATAGGATGTGTGATGAAAGGTAGATAAAAAAAACACTAAGGAAAAGAAGGAAGGCTAGAAGAAAATATTGAGTTCTGAATAATGAAAACTTTACCGAAAGACGAAGCTAAAACTAGAAGCACCAATTATGTTTGTCACTTCGAGTAATGACACAGTCGCGCCCTCCTCCGCCACTACCACCACCGCCACCGCTGCCACTACCAGTATCAGGATGCAAGAAAAAGCTTCATCACCTCTGTTGCCAGGACCGATACGATCTGCTCTATTGATCACCAACACCCTTCTATCTTAATGTAATCTCAAATGTGACTGCT
>NC_087154.1:1945000-1950000 GCF_035594125.1 Scylla paramamosain | reverse complement strand
TTGTCTGCGTTTATATTTCATACGTGGTGTAAGTCTCGTGGTATCGCCCCTACTTCCCCGCGGGTGAGCTGGGCAGAGTTACGCATCGGGCTGTTATCGCATCAATCTGAGTTATAGCAAGGGAGGGGCAGCGTCCACCCTCGTCTTGTCAGTACACGACTACAAGTAATGCCTTTTTTTTTTTTTTTTTAACCGGTATCAGTTGATTGAGCAACAAAAAAATTAATACCGCGAAGTTTGGAACATTCATTACTTCAATACATAATTATCTTATCTGGATGCACTACGTGGTATGCTTGTTGATATTTTTAGCTGAGTTCTCCTGAGGCTGAAGCTACCCAGTGTCTCCTTCTTTCCCTCTATCTCTCTCAGCCTCCTGTGGGGTGACTCTCCTACAAGTCTCGTGGGCCTGAGCGTGATGGAGGACTCTGGTAAACAATTGCACATTCGTCACAGGGGCTGGCCGGTGTGTTCCGCGCCGTTCCGTTCCGTGAGGGTGGTAGCGTTCCGTCACATGGTTACTTAGGAGACGAGTGCTGGTGTCAGGTATCCCGGCAGAGGCTCACTCTCGTAGGACTAACGTGCTTACCTGCGTGTGTCTGTATGTACGAGTATTGTGTTGTGCTGTGTTGTGTTGTGTTGTGTGTTTGTATTGTAAAAGTGTGTGTGTGTGTGTGTGTGTGTGTGTGTGTGTGTGTGTGTGTGTGTGTGTGTGTGTGTGTGTGTGTGTGTGTGTGTGTGTGTGTGTGTGTGTGTGTGTGTGTGTGAGGATGGATGGATGTAGAGATGTGTTTGTCCACGGCTGTGATATATGTGTATGTCTTTTCGAACGAACACACACACACACACAACACACACACACACACACACACACACACACACACACACACACACACACACACACACACACACACACACACACAATGTCTATAAGAAAGAGACATCTAAATCACTATCAAAGGAGTGGCAGAGAGATTCCAATGGGCCACGAAATGTCAAGTGTTTCCTTCACAGCCAGCGCCGGCCAGGTAAGTTCCCCACACGTGCACCATATGATTACCTGCGGGGACCAAAATATCCCTGGTCTCTAATAACATCTCAGGACGATTGGCGGCGGAATAAAGTCCAAAATAAAAGCTCCGCATTGAGTCCACCTGGGTTCTCGGTCTGGATGGCAATTTGCTTTGTACTCTCGAATGGTCTTACCCCCCAGCAGGAGCGTGATGCCCCGGTATTAGATGCGAGGATGCTGTTGAGAGTGCAAGTCATCGCCCACGCCTCAGACGCTGACGATTGATGAAGGGGTGTGCAGCGCGGGAGGTTAGTGAGACATGAAATTCTTAGTTTTTGCAGCTGTCCCCCCTCTCCTCTCCTCTCCTGTCCCAACCGACCTTCCCTTAACTCCTTCCTCCCTGCAGCATCCCTCAAATGTTAACTTCTTTATTTTGTTTTGTTCTTGCCTTGTATTCAGTCCATTTGTGTGTGTGTGTGTGTGTTAAATTTTAGTTTTCTCGCTGTGGTTTTGTATCTTGTAGTTCTAACGTTTTCGGTTTCATGAATGTCCTTTAATTTATCCCCCTTCTGTTTCTAGTTATATTTCCTCATCTTTAGCACAAAAAAAAAAATAACAGGAAATATTAATCCCTTTCCGTGTCATCTAATGCAAAATTCATAGATGCAAATACCTACGCAAACTACAAGTGTACTTAGTTCCATTATTCATTCAACATATATTACAACTGTCCAGTACTTTTACCTCTGTCCTTTCCTCCCGACCTCCTTACTCCCTTCCAGCCACACCCTTTCGAGATATCCTTTCCTCCTCGTCCTGTTTGTCTGCCTCCTTCCCCACACAGACGCACACATCCTGTACTCCTCCATTTCCGTCCTATTTCCCTTACCCACACATACACCTTCCTCTCTCCTTACAGCATCACCCTCGCATATCCAACACCACTTCCTTTGCTCATTCTTATTCCACTCACGTCCTTCCCTCGCCTCCTTACCTTCCCACTACACCCACCAGCGCAGCCTACTGTCTCCAAAGAGGACGGCCACGCTTTTCTGCCTCTTCTCTGGCTTGCCCTTATCCACCCTTGCTAGGTGACCTGCAAAGAGCCTTCCCACACGGCCGCCTTGTCTGCCTGCTTCTATCCCGCGCCCCTCCCTGAGTCCTGAGTAACGAGGGTGATCATGACTGGTCCTTGAACTTCTATTGTTATCAGGCAGGGAGGCTCGCGAGGGGCATACTGATGATGAGTCCCGCAGGGGTGGAGTCTGCCTATGGAGCTCAGGGTTCGACTGAGAGCGAATGTGGAGCTTTGGTCTCAAGTGTTACTGTGATGTTAAATCCTCTCCAACAAGACCAGTAAGCCATGGAATGAAGGACGGCTACAGGGAAAGCTTTGATGGGCTAGTAAAGGTGCTGTGTCCTGTTAACAGCATCTCGAGTACGGTTTCAAGATGACGGTACTGTGGGTGCGTGACGGGTTTATGAATCTCCCTAACTTAAATGGCAAGTTAATGTTCTTGCAAAGATCAGATATAGAGTCCAAGGTCTCGTGGAGGTCATGAGGTAAAACTCAGGATGGTGGTGAAGGTCGAACGTGGTGGCTCTTGTGTGGCTGGAGGGCGCGGCGTGCGGGGCAGGCGGCCACCAGCTGGTTGTCGTGAGGAACGGTCAAGGTTACTCTTCATATTCAAAACAAAGTCAACCAGAATCACTACCTTCAATTAATCTTCAAGAGGGATATTGGGAGTTGCCGGGCCTTGAAACATGTAATAAACCTCGTGATAAATCTTGTGCACGTGAAGCAAACTTTTAACTTCAGAGGAATAGTAAATGTTTTGACAGACTTCCTTTCTCTCTTCTGCACGGACCAGTGGCAGGGTGCGAAACGGGTACATTATCATGTTCATAATTAGATTCCGGCGACTAATGGTCAAGGTGAGATAAGCTGGTGTAAGGCCAACCATCGGTGACTTGGACGGTGTGTGTGTGTGTGTGTGTGTGTGTGTGTGTGTGTGTGTGTGTGTGTGTGTGTGTGTGTGTGTGCGTGTGTGTGTGTGTGTGTGTGTGTGTGTGTGTGTGTGTGTGTGTGTGTGAGTGAGTGAGTGAGTGAGTGAGTGAGTGAGTGAGTGAGTGAGTGAGTGAGTGAGTGAGTGAGTGAGTGAGTGAGTGAGTAAGTGAGTGAGTGACTGAGTGAGTGTGTGTGTGTGTGTGTGTGTGTGTGTGTGTGTGTGTGTGTGTGTGTGTGTGTGTGTGTGTGTGTGTGTGTGTGTGTGTGTGTGTGTGTGTGTGTGTTCACACACACACACACAAACATATTTATAATTATATAGTCTCAAGTTAACTTTCTCAATTTCTTGTTCCCTTGACAACCGCAATAAAACTTTCCCGGAGTTATATTACAAGACGCTGCTTTCATTCCCACGCCACACACAAACACGTCTCCACCACCAAGTAGAAAGCCTTCCCAATACAACACAATCTTCGCTTCTTAACTTCCAACCTTCAAAATTAACCCGTCCCTTTCTAAACACAATAATTCTCTTTCACTCTCTATCACCATCCTCTTACCACAGGTGCTTCCCTCCCTGCCCTTCCCTCCCCTCGCCCGGCACCCCGAGGGAAGATAAGGACCATGGCAAGTCTCGGGTTTCAGAGTGGTGTAAGCGAGGTCTTGGGTTACGCTAAATTCCACGTCCCCTTGGCGGTGGTGTGCTGTGGTGTGGCATGGTGTGGTGCCCTCACTAGTGTGGCTCAGCGGATGGCGGTGCACCGTAGTGTGGTGGTGATGTGGAGTGGCTGAGCAGTAGAAGGATATAGTGAAGTGCTGTGGAGCTGTGGTGTTAATGGTGATGTGGCGAATTTCAGTGACAAGAGAAAATGTATGGCGTTTAGATGTTGTGGTGGTGGTAGTGTGGTGTTGTGGCACAGTAACAGCAACACAAGTATGGTATGGTGGTGCGGAGCGAGTGGTTAATTAAAAAGAACTGGTGTGGCGAGGCATGACGTCATGGGGTGTCGTGTGGTAATACTGTGGCAGGTAATGATGGGTGGTGGTATGATTCACAATGGTGTAGTGCCATGAGGTGTAGTGAAGCACCATGTTGTGTGGTGTGCATGGTGTAGTGTGATGGGTATAGCGTGTTAAGACGTTAAGAGCGTGATGAAATGTGGCATGAAAGCATATGATGAACTGGGATGGAGTGAGGTAATGTGTAGCGAAAGATAGTTAGGTGGCATGAGGTGTGTAGTGGGATGAAGTGTGCTGTAGTGCATGGTGTAGTGTGGTGACATTGCGCGTTGTGGTGTGGTGTGGTGCATGTTGCAATGTGGTGAGGTGTTGTGAGGGGCTGTCTGGCGTAGTATAGCGAGGTGGTGTGAGGTGTTGCGTGGCGTAGTGTATCTAGGCGGGGCAGGGCATGGAGTGGTAGCGTAGTGCAGAATCAGTGGGCTCCTGGTTCACTAAGGGCATGCTTGTTGTGTGTCTGTGTTGCGGTTTTGCGTTGATTTGTTGTAGGCTTGAGATGAAACTCTCCCGCTGGGCTTAAGTGTTCTTGCCTCCCTCCCTCCCTGTCTACCCGCCTTCCCTCCTCCAACACCTCCCCCCCCATCCCTCCCTCCTCACCAAACAAGGAAAGATCCACTCACTGTCTTGTAATTATTCCTTATTTAATCTTCCTACTTTGGTTCTGGCGCGCTGTTTGCCTTTTAGTCTTCATTATTATTTTTATACATATACATATGCACTTATTATTATTATTATTATTATTATTATTATTATTATTATTATTATTATTATTATTATTATTAATATTATTATTTTTTTTGTTATTGTATTTTTGTTGTTGTTATCATTACCATCATTATTGTTACCATCCCTGCAACAACAACAAGAACAAGAACAACAACAACAACAACAACAACAACAACAACAACAGTAATAACACACATATACACAGTTAAGACTTAAGTTATTAAGTATTATGATGCA
>NC_087154.1:1905000-1940000 GCF_035594125.1 Scylla paramamosain | reverse complement strand
TATCCATAAACTCAGCATTTTTCGAGAGGAATCCACATGAATCTGTTTACCTATCTATCCCTTCCGCCTGGCCAGCACGAAAACCGACTCCTCTCGCCGTCTCTCCCGCGTCCGGAATTCCCATAAACCGCAGCCTTACAAGTCTTCGGCGGCTTATTCAGGCAGCGCGTCACGGCTTCACGGGAAAATCTTGACCCCACTACAACCTCCTCGCCGGGGAAGCCACGCCCAGCTACACAGTGTTTACATTCCCTTCCCTGGTGTAGTACATGCACCTGGGTGGAAGAGGGACACTTACTCGCGCCCCAAACACGGGAGGGAGGCGGCAAGGCGAGGCGGCGGCGTCCAGTGTTGTGTAATTACTGCATATTCAACCCACAATACACGCGTAGTAAATCCACACAAACACTGGGACAGGAAGATATCAACGAAATTTACAGGCAAAAGAACGCTTCTACTTTTTCTTTTCTTTTTTTACATTATTGTATTTCAGAAAACAAAGGTGATGCCAAGCACTTCCTCTCATTCTTGCGCCACTTGTTTACAAGGTCCGTGTAAGGAAGCGCAGATCATTTATCTTGTGGCTTTCATGCATAGTACGTCACTTTTACTTTTTTCTTTTTTTTAACTGGACGCCGACGATGGTTCATATCAGCAACACAGACCTCACTTTCAAAGATCTAGTTTAACTTCTTATTAAGATTCGAATGATTAGACTGTAAGAAAAGTTAAATCTCATTGCAGAAGTGAGGATTAACAAGCACAAAGTGAAGAGAAAATAAATAAAACGTAGAGAGAATGAAACAAGAGGCGAGACAATACAGTTCATTACTCATTCAGGGAGTGAGAATCATGCATGCAAAGTATGCTTGCAGGAGGACGGTAAAGCACACTGATGAAACGTGCTTACTGGAAAGGGATGACTAGGAAAGGTCAAGGAAAATGAGAGAAAGAATTAGAGGTGGATGGTGTTAATGACGCTCATGATAATGATGATGAGAACGAGAATGAACAGAATGAGAATGATGAAAAAGAAGACGAAACCGGCAAGGACAAAGAGTGAAGATGTTAATGAAGAGAGAGAGAGAGAGAGAGAGAGAGAGAGAGAGAGAGAGAGAGAGAGAGAGAGAGAGAGAGAGAGAGAGAGAGAGAGAGAGAGAGAGAGAGAGAGAGAGAGACAGAGAGAGAGAGAGAGAAACATACACATAGACAGTGGAAAAAAAAAAAAACATACACAGATAAATAATGAAAACGATGAGGACAATGAAGAACAGGATGTAAAGAGGAAAGAAGAGAAGGCTGCGAATGAAGAGGATGTGAAGGAAGAGGGCGTGGATGATGCACAAGAAAGATGGGGCAGTCGGTGTGGCGGCGGCGGCGGCGGCGGTGGCGGCGGTGGTGATGATGGTGGTGGTGGTGGTGTACGCGATGATTGTGGTGGTGACGGTGGCGGCGGTGGTGGAGGTGGGGCAGACCGCCAAATGTCAGAAGGTGACTGGACAAGAGTCGTGGGGGAAGGGGAGGGAATGACGATAAAAATGGTGTCTGGCTGAGACGAAGAGAGGCAGCTGTGTGACTTTGCGCCCAGCAGGTTGCAAATGAGTCAATATTGTCATCTGCTTATGAATGCATCACGCAAAACGAACCGAAAGCAGCTGAGGAAAAGTGCATTGTTGGTACTAAATAGAAATACAACTGAAAAACGAAGAAACGCCTCCGGGTCGGTAATAATTTCCAGAACGAAGCAGTAGCTGATGAAAAATGCATTGGGCAATTGACAAAAGGAAATAGCAGGAGGAAAAGAATGTCTGAGGGTCTCTTAATGTGACGTGATACATTCCTAGTGAAGGTTGTCTAAACAGGACTTGAGATTACGAAAAAAAAAGTTCAAAGGATACAAAATTGTTACACGCTCATCAGTACAGAAGAAAGAACGCTTTACGAGTATCATTCTTATATGAGCACCTCCATGCATGTTTCCTTGTTAATGTATTTCTGTGCAGTACTTAGGCAGGAAACATGTTAATTTAGAGATATACCACATCCTTAGTAACACTGATGATAAAGAGTGTAGGTGTTGACATAATATTTTACCTTCTCCACTGACAACACACACACACACACACACACACAAACAAACAAACATTGCGTATATAGCTAAACTACTAACGTGCATATTCAGTTGATGTAAGAGGTCAAGAAAAAAAATGCACACAAAAAAATAAAAGTGTATATGCACCACTAAAGGACTTATTTAGTTCTCGCTGCAGAGAGAGAGAGAGAGAGAGAGAGAGAGAGAGAGAGAGAGAGAGAGAGAGAGAGAGAGAGAGAGAGAGAGAGAGAGAGAGACTCCACAAGCCAGCCTTCCGGATACCCTACAGGCGTGGCAACAAGTGAAAGGTTTTCCCGTCACTGTCGTCATCACCACTACCACCACCACCACCACCACCCTCAGCGTCACAGGCGTCACCATTTCTATCTACCATCTGCACCTTCTCCGCCTCTAACCATATGTTTGCGTCTCCTCTCCCATTCCACCCACATTCATCTTCATCATAACTTTCCCCTCCTCTCCTTACTCTCTGTAAACTCTAACATCACCTCCACCTCCTCCTCCTTCACCCATCCATCTCCTCCTCTGTCATTTCTAGCCTCTCCACAACACCCATACAGCATAACTCCACATTTCTCCACTTTTACGGCATTCCTCTCGACCTCCACCATCATCTCCACCTCTACCTCCACCTCCACTCACGCCCACTTAACTTTAAGATTATAACCTTACGGCGCGTCCCCTACCTCTACCCCTACACACACACACACACACACACACACACACACACACACACACACACACACACACTGTCGCAATTCCGTACAAAACTAACATGACTGAATCAAGAAAGTATCACAAACTAATAAAGATAACGTAGGAATTTTTTTTTCTTATGTGTGTGTGTGTGTGTGTGTGTGTGTGTGTGTGTGTGTGTGTGTGTGTGTGTGTGTGTGTGTGTGTGTGTGTGTGTGTGTGTGTGTGTGTGTTGTACGTGCGCGCGCAAAGGAAAAGTAGACGGAAAATAAATGGGATGGAAGAAGTGAAATATGAGCGAGAGACTCTGGACGATGGACGAGAGACGCAAGAAAAAAAAAAAGACAAATTTATGATCACCACCTACTAGCCAATAGACACTTTTACCGCACACACACACAAAAAAAAATAATAAAATAAAAACCACACACATTACCTACTTCATTCACAAACGAATATGATCTTGAAAGGAGAGAGAAAACCTACAAAACAAGGCAGTAAAAACCCGCTTCCCCCACTCTCATTTCTCTCTTAGCTGTTCTAGTTCTCTTTTAAATGGCCCTCACCTGGCCAGTACACAGGTAACGAGGGAGGAGTGGCACCGTGACTATTAGAGGTACTAGGTTTTCCTCTTACAAATCCCGGAGGAGCAGCCCCGCCCGAGCCGCCTTCATAGCAACTAAATCAGCTTACTAACTCCGGCACACCTTGCCCTAAAAACTGGCCCGGGACGCGAGGCGGGAGGGAGGTTGAGGGCGTGGTGGTGGTGGTGGCGGTGGTGGTGGTGGTGGTGGTGGTGGTGGTGGTTGTGGTGGTGGTGGTGGTGGTGGTAGAGGTGGTCCCGCTGCGAGACGAGATAGGCAAAACCGACCCGCCCTTCACCCTTCATCACCCTCCTCCCTCTTCCCTCCTCTTCTTCCTCGTCTCTCTTGCTCTCTGCATCTCTCCCGCCACGTCTCAGTATACATCTCTCTCTAATTTTCTATTTATTTTATTTCTATTCGCATCATCATCGTACCATATTTTTTTTTTAATCCTATCGTCTCCCATCATCCTTCATCGCTCTCTTACCTCCTCCTCCTCTTCCTTCGTCTCATCTTCCTCTCCCTCCATGCATCTTTTCCTCCTCCTATTTCAGTTTGCATATCTTCTTTTCTTTCTGATTTCATTCGTGTTCTCCTCTTCCTCATTTGCATTCCTTTCTTATCCTATCATCTCCTTCACTCTTCCTCCTTCCTTTCTTCCTTTAATTCTTACCGGATTTACCAGCCTTTTTCCCTCCCTGCCTCCGTCTCCTTTTTGCTCATTTCCTTTTTTTTCTTTAGCATTTCTAAATTATACATCCCTAATCTTTATCTATTTTCGCTTTTTGTTACATAATTTTCTCTCTCTCTCTCTCTCTCTCTCTCTCTCTCTCTCTCTCTCTCCTCTCTCTCTCTCTCTCTCTCTCTCTCTCTCTCTCTCTCTCTCTCACATTCATGAAGCATCCTCCATTACTGATCCTATCTTTGGCTGCTCTCAACAAATATCAATGAATTAAAACGGAAGTGAACATAAACCACGAGATACCGGAGCTGTGAGATGCATCTTTAGTGAGTTCATTCAGGATTCAAGCACACGCGGCAGCTGCTCTCACACACACGCCTCGGCAAAGGACAAACAAAGGTCAACAGTGGCTTTTTTGGAAGGAGGATGGCTTATATAACGCACGGCAACCCAGCGCCTATAAATCCTGAAAATGTGTAATAAATTTATCAGAGGAATTTAAACTCTTTCTAATAAGTCTTACCCTGACTTAATGAGGCCCGTAATTGGCTAGATGAATGCCGATAGCCATACTCCTGATTATCATAAGGCGAAATGAGGATAAAAAAAATATTTATAAGTGTATGTACACATATTATACTTTAAGTTCATTTACAGTAAGAGGTGCTCGCTGGAAATGGTGGAAATGTATGATTGTGATGTCGGTGATAGTGGTAAAGTGAGTAATCATGGTGGAAAGGGTAATAATGGTAATGGTAGTGATGATGCGGAGATAAGAATAAAATGAAGAAGAATACGAATAAGAATAAGAACAAAAATAAAAATAGAAATAACGATAAAAGGTAGTAGAAGATGATCAAGAAGAAAGAAGCAGAAGAACAAGAAGATAATATAAATATTAATGATAATGATAATAATATTGATAATGATAATAATAGTAATAATAATAATAATAATAATAATAATAATAATAATAATAATAATAATAACAATAATAATAATAATAATAACAATAACAACAACAGCAACAACAACAACAGCAACAACAACAACAACAACAACAACAACAACAACAACAAAAGAAAGAGGAGGAGGAGGAGGAGGAGGAGGAGGAGGAGGAGGAGGAGGAGGAGGAGGAGGAGGAGGAGGAGGAGGAAAAGAAAG
Source organism: Scylla paramamosain (assembly GCF_035594125.1). Classification (NCBI taxonomy): domain Eukaryota; kingdom Metazoa; phylum Arthropoda; class Malacostraca; order Decapoda; family Portunidae; genus Scylla; species Scylla paramamosain. The sequence continues at coordinate 1,934,761 of NC_087154.1, read as the reverse complement.
AAGAAAATGCAGAACGACAGTAGAAATATTAATGATGTTGATAATAATAATAACTATAATAATAATAATAATAATAAGAAGAAGAAGAAGAAGAAGAAAAAGAAGAAGAAAGAAGAAGAAGAAGAAGAAGAAGAAGAAGAAGAAGAAGAAGAAGAAGAAGAAGAAGAAGAAGAAGAAAGAAGAGGAAGAAGAAGAAGAAGAAGAAGAAGAAGAAGAAGAAGAAGAAGAAGAAGAAGAAGAAGAAGAATATGGGTGATGATAATAATGATAACAATAATAAGAATAAAATAAGAATAAAATAAGAATAACAATAACAAAAATAAAAAGAAAAAAAAACATAACTAGAACAACAAGGAGCACCACTACTGCTACTATATACTACCACCACCACTACCACCACCTGCACCACCACCACGAAGGCTTTCTACCCACGGTGGCATAGGCAAGTGAACACCTGCCAAAAGTTTATAGCGGCCTCGGCACCAACAACCTTAATAATGCAAGACTTAATTTTATGACTGCCGTAAACTGCTCCTATATATTCCGGAATCTAGACACGGGCAGATAGAATGCTGATGAAAGAGTGGCTGTGTGGAGGAAGAAGGGCTACAGGCAGACTGATGGAGCCTTGGTCAACACACAGCTCAATCAACACCTTATCACAGCACTTCAATTCACGTACTTGTCATGCACCGGTACAGCTCATGACTTACAAGGTTCATACGAGTACAACACACTAACCTTTTCGGTAGTATTGCTTTCTTTAACATTCAGAGTGCAGTAAAAAGATTTGCATTTGCATGGAGATGGAAAAAACAGAAACGAAAGGAATAATCATTCTTTTTTATTCTACTCTGCATCACTATTTATGAGACTGTAACACAATAAAATGAGCGTACAAAAAGTTGTAAGTGGTTATGGGGAAGAAAAAAAATGTGCAGTAGTAGTGTTCAGTAAGAGCCGTAAAAAAAAAAAAAAAGATAAAATAAAGGTAAGGTAAAGCGAGTTCCAAAATATTAATTAATGAAAAGAAAGAAAAGTAGGCAAGTATGAAAAAAATAGGGACAATGAAAAAAAGAAAAAAAACAGACGTGGAGGAAGAGAAGCGGAAAACTATGATCGAAACTGAAAATAATTAGACAAGATAAACATCAGTGTGTCCACTTAAAGAGGAATTCCGGGAGAAAAAGGCAGGGAGTTACACACAAAAAAAAGCGTGTATGAGATGGGATGAGTGCGACAGAGTGATGCATGGGAGGGAAAGACTAGAAGGCGAGATGGAAGATAATTCAAGTGAGTGACAGAATGAAAAAGTGCAGGTGAGGGGGAATGCGACACCTGAGATAAAGATAGAACACGTGGGGATGAAGAGGCGGAGGCGGAGAGGAGGCATGGAAAGGAAGAGGAGGAAGGGAAGAAGGCATGCTGTGCGAGGTGGTGGAGAAGAGCTGACGGAGGAGGAAAAAAAGGAGGAGGGGAGGAAAGAGCGCGAGGAGGTAGAGGAGGCTGCATCTCGACGGCCAAGGGTGAGGGTCATCGTGCTCGTCATGAGATTCAGACGCACCTCACGACTTTCTTGAGTAACAAACGCTCGTCCACGGAACAAAGATACGTACTGACTGCTCGCTATCATGTTACATTTCTTCTTTTTTTCTTATGTGTGTAATCATCTTTATCCTCCTCTCTCTTTGCATATGGAGTGTGAGTTCAGGTGTGTTTGCCAGGCTCGTGAGGGGGACTACTTGTGATGAGGGAGGTGGAGTTCCTAAGGTCTATACGCTGGCTGCCTTTCGTTTGAACTGGAGTGGGATGGAGGGAACAAGGTTACATCATTTGGTTAACTGTGCTAAAGAACTCGATCTACTATATATATATAATTCAGAAAAAAAGTCTCTCTCTCTCTCTCTCTCTCTCTCTCTCTCTCTCTCTCTCTCTCTCTCTCTCTCTCTCTCTCTCTCTCTCTCTCTCTCTCTCTCTCTCTCTCTCTCTCTCCTGAAGGAGGATACAGCTAGTAAAAAAAAATATATTAAAAAGCCTGGTAGAGCCGTCCCAGCCATTCACCTCGGGGACCAATCCTTCCCTCGCAGGCAAGTGGCAGGAGGAGCGACCGACGGGGCAGAATAAAGCTATCAGGTCTCGCATCAGCCCCGCAAGTCTAATTAGTATTTCGGGCACACATCCGCCTCCAGGGACGAGCACGGGGCCAGGCGGCAACCCACAACTCGGGAGGCGGCGGCGGCTAGTTTGATGCGACTTCCCCCCCTCCACCCCTTCAACCGTGGCCGCGCATTTGGCCTGAGCTTGTGTTTCCTGTTACATTTATAACACTTCAACATGTTTATTTCTGCTTCCGCGGTGGCAATACACGCCGGATTCACTAAGAGTTATGGATCTTTCTTGTTCCAGCTCACTTTGGTTCGTGATCTATTTTTTGCTGATGGTTCCTTTACACCGCACGAGACACCCCCGCCACACACACACACACACACACACACACACACACACACGCGTATGTATGTACAAATGCATTGTACTTAGAACAAAAACTGTGATTAGTGTGCAAACAGGTACGTTTAGCGGACAACACTTGCGGCTAGGATGTGCAAATAAAGTTAATTCCCTCTGGACTCGCAGGTGTGAGTATACACCAACTGTATCTGGCCAGGAGAAAAATCCAAAAATCTTATATATACTTTAGCGTTATTTTTCTCCTGTGTATGTGTGTGTGTGTGTGTGTGTGTGTGTGTGTGTGTGTGTGTGTGTGTGTGTGTGTGTGTGTGTGTGTGTGTGTGTGTGTGTGTGTGTGTGTGTGTGTGTGTGTGTGTGTGTGCAGGAAGTGGTCAAACAGGAACCTTTTATGTGACTCTGGTCGTCCCCCTCCGGTGGTCTAGCCTGTTTGCGGGGGCAGCAGCAGCAGCTCGGCGACTCACGTAACCTGCCCAAGGTCGCCACGCCAGAAGAAGGCAAATGAGTCCAGTTTAGCGGGCAGGTATTGTACCCAGAGAGGTGGACTGACTTGCTCCTCGGACCCCGTGACGCTTCCAGTACTTTACGTCACCCCACAAACCGCTATGACCCCAGTAAGGAGGCTACAAAGTTCACGTTATGAGCGGATTCCCAGCGCAGCATCCCGACGCAATGCGGAGAAAGAAACAGGTAAGACTATACGCACACCTGCTCATCCGGATCTGCGTACCACCTGTTCCTGTTTGGAGGGAAGAAGATGACTCGTGTCCTTTAAAACTGAGTGGAGATGATATACCTGCTGGCAGAAGGGACTCCAAGTATAAACTGGAATCTCTGAATGAAGAAGAGGATGAGGAGGAGGAGGAGGTCCACTTTGCATTGCAGGTTTCCGGAATGTCCACCACGTAACAAGATGCAAATGCCCGTACCCAGACGGTTCTAGAGGCAGTAGGGAGTGACAGAGGTGACAGCAGAGAGAGCGTCCAACATAAACGAGCCGGACACTCACTGTGATGTGGGGTTATACAGAATATACACAGAGTCTCTCCATGTGCCATAACGGGGATCTGCAGGGGCGCGTCCACTCCACACAGGCGAAGGGCGGGATCAGATAACACACACACACACACACACACACACACACACACACACACACACACACACACACACACACACACACACACACACACACACACACACACACACACAGAGAGAGAGAGAGAGAGAGAGAGAGAGAGAGAGAGAGAGAGAGAGAGAGAGAGAGAGAGAGAGAGAGAGAGAGAGAGAGAGAGAGAGAGAGAGAGAGAGAGAGAGAGAGAGAGAGAGAGAGAGAGAGAGAGAGAGAGAGAGAGAGAGAGAGAGAGAGTGCTTTAAAAAAAATAAATAAAATAACACCACATGAACACACCAAGGAAATATAGAGAAAAACTTAAAGAAAAAAAAAACGGAAAAACATACTCACACATTTTGGACTGTATTTTTTTAAGATTTACGAAATATGAAGATAGCTTTACAAGAACATTATGACCAACAACAAGAAAAATAAAAATAAAAAAAATAAAATACTCTTCATAATTGTGCAGGGAGAAGATGAGAATGAGGAGGCGGAGAAGACGAGAAGTAACGAATTGGACAGGTAGTATGTTTCTGCTGCTTGGGGGGAAGAGAGAGAGAGAGAGAGAGAGAGAGAGAGAGAGAGAGAGAGAGAGAGAGAGAGAGAGAGAGAGAGAGAGAGAGAGAGAGAGAGAGAGAGAGAGAGAGAGAGAGAGAGAGAGAGAGAGAGAGAGAGAGAGAGAGAGAGAGAGAGAGAGAGAGAGAGAGAGAGAGAGAGAGAGTATGAACTTGGGAGGGAATGGCTAGACAGGGTGTGAGAAGAGGAGGAGGAGGAGGAGGAGGAGGAGGAGGAGGACGAGGAGGAGGAGGGTCTGAGTAGCCTTAGGGGAAAAGTAAATATAAGTGAGAAGTCGTGTGTGTGTGTGTGTGTGAGAGAGAGGGAGGGAGGGAGGCGAGCTTGTGCATTCAGAGGGTGTGAAGGGACGAGCAGACACACAACCACACACACACACACACACACACACACACACACACACACACACACACACACACACAAAAGAGCAGAATCACAGATAAAACACGTCCGGTTACAAACATCTGTAGATACCAAGCGTGGGGGGAGTGGAAAGTAGGAAAAAACAATGACAATGACGAAATAATTAAGGAAGGGAGAGAGAGAGAGAGAGAGAGAGAGAGAAAAAAAAAGCACACACCTAAAATACAATTCGATAATGGCACACATAACCCAAAGTATACATTACGAGCACCGTCATCAAAAGCACACACAAAAAAAAAATAACATTAACAGCAATACGTAAGGCAAGGTGTTTCTCAAGCAGGGCGTTGTGCGGGCGCGTCTCGCTCCTCACCAGCAATGTCGAGGTCAAGCCAGGGAGCAAAAAGGGTTGTGGCAGCCTCTAATGAACACCTCAAGCAGAAATGATTCTATAATTATCCCCCAGCGCCCAGTCTATTACGCCTGTCAGGGATGTGGGAATAATGCGTCTGCCTGCGAGTGGGACTGTGTGGGTGGGAGAGAGAAGCAAGAGTGGGTGGGCAAAACACGGATGGAGGGGAGGGGAGAGGAGAGCAGGAAAATATAAAATAGAGAGATGATAATAAAGCAGATGAAAAAAGAAAGTTTTCCTGATGGTGTGTGCAGCAAAAGGCCACGCACAGGCAGGCGTGTGGGTATGGTGAGTGTTGATGCTGCTGTATTACATGATTTGTTTGCCGGCGCCTGAAACACAACCACTATTGTCTTTGTCAGGCAAGAGCGAAGTCTCTATAATTAGGCAATGCATGAGATCTGCGCTGTTAAATGTCAGTATTTCTCTTCTAAATTTGTTCAATCAATTCTCTTTCTCTCTCTCTCTCTCTCTCTCTCTCTCTCTCTCTCTCTCTCTCTCTCTCTCTCTCTCTCTCTCTCTCTCTCTCTCTCTCTAATCTTTTATATTCGCGTGTGTGTGTGTGTGTGTGTGTGTGTGTGTGTGTGCGTGTGTTATAAACGATATGACTCCACACTTTCCAACATGAAAGTATAGCTTAAAAGGAATCACCATATTTTCACTCATGTTACACCACAGCGCGCTCCATCCGTGGCGGTCAAAGTCAGAGGAGATAGTCACAGAGCCTGACTCGCTCCCTCCCCGCGCCTCGCCATCCCTACGTATCATCTGCCTTCCCAACCCCAATATCCTTCCGTTCCATCCTCCCCGAGCTGTCCCCCAGGAGCGCCTAGGCCGGGCCGTGGCTGGCTGGCCGTGCGAGTGCCGCCAGCACGCATACCGGGCTGACGACGGGATGTCTTTTCTATCCGCGACACACATTCCCTGGTGCAGCCTCAGGACTCGCTGGCTATTCCGGGTATTCTTGTAACTGTCGGCATAAACATTTTTCTTGTCATCATATGTATAAAATATGCATGTTTAGCAATATAATGTTCAACGTTCATTGTAAGCAGAAGATATATTATCAACAGTACTACCTGCATGTATTATTAAGAGACTGCCCTTTCCTCCGCCTTGCCCTTCCCCCTTCCCTTATGAGTTGAAGGGTGAGACAGGGGCAGAAAGATGTTGATTCACGCTTTACCGCTCCCCCAGGTCCCCTATGCCGCCCCTCCCGTTCCTCCTGTCCTTTCCCCTGCCTTCCTTCTCTTCCCCTCCCCGACGCCCCGTCCCAGCCCCTCTCCTCCCGGGAACATAACACCTGCCACGCCAAGTCGCGGTCGCTGCGTCAACAGCACAATATTTGAGCACGCGTGTTGGCGGCCGAGATGCGTGACGGGGAGAGGGTGGCCGTCAAAGCCCTGACACTAATATTACATTAAAACTATCAACTTAAACACCGAAAAAAGGAGACAAAGTAAACATCGGTGAACCTTCAAAGATTTCTTTATATATTTGTCTTTTTTCATCTTCCTCCCGCAAGGCGACATTGTCTCATCATTGCGGCTGACTCGGCCTTGAAAAAAAACTTGCTCGACCTAGTGAGTGCGGTCGGGTCTGGGAATAACGGGTTGAGTCAGACGCAAGTGATTATCCTCCTGGCTCTGGCAGCAGCCGTGTGCCCGGTCCTGCCACGACCGCCGCGTATGTCTCGCTGAAAAACTCTTGTAAGCAGTACAAGACACAAAAACTGAAAAGAAAACAGGTGACTGGACTGGATGATGCGCATCGCAGGGATCGAACGAGATAACAACCTCCCTCACGCCCGGGATGATTCTGACATGACTTGGAATTTTCATAATACGAAGTGAGTGGACGCTTGAGGGCCGAGTCTGGTCGCCGTCGAGCACCAGCCAACCTGCCGCCGCCCCAGCCTGGGTCCACACCGGCCAGACCACTCACCACCACCACCAGGCGAACTAACTGGCCGGGTAACTGTCCCTCTCACTGACCCGCTGGTGTGAGTGTGCGGGTCTTGAGGACGAGTTCCTGACAGGCGCTGGCAAGACCTTGGAGTGTGAAGGCATCCTTAGTTGACCACAGGATTTTTTCCCCCCGAACACGTAACGCTTGAGTGAAGCAATGTACTATTAGGCCATTGTGCCGTTCACAAAAGACGTTGTTATGGATGTCTTCGCTTTGCCTTTAATCATCCCGATCAGTGACGCCTCAGGCCGCGCGGGAAGAGCCTCCTTTCACGATTCGCTAAAAAACAGGAGGCAAAAAAAGATTGATTTTACAAATTGAATAACTTACATGAAACCATTCATTTTGGTGGCAAAATTGCGCGAAATGAGAGAGAGAGAGAGAGAGAGAGAGAGAGAGAGTGTGTGTGTGTGTGTGTGTGTGTGTGTGTGTGTGTGTGTAATAATAATAATAATAATAATAATAATAATAATAATAATAAACGGTTTATTATTTAGGCAGATGACAAACTGAAAATGTACATAGGGGATGGGGAAAAACTTAACATTAATCCTAAAGGTAAGTCTAATCTAGGAGGGAAATACTATTGATTGATGGCTCGCACCATGGTGGGAATCGCACTGAGTCTGTGTGTGTGTGTGTGTGTGTGTGTGTGTGTGTGTGTGTGTGTGTGTGTGTGTGTGTGTGTGTGTGCGGGCGTGGGAGGTTATAAAATCGAAAAAAAAATATATATATATAAAGGACATGTAATCAATCTTGAAGGGGCCTTAAAGAGAACCGGTCAAGGAAGCAGCGACCTGAGAGACAAGCAGGCAGCAGGACAGGAGAGGTAGGGACGAGGGAGAGAGGAAGGGAAGGAAGGAGGACAGCAGGCAGGCAGGCAGGCAGGAGGGAGGGTGGACTGGAGAGCTGGCAGCGGACGAGGCTATATGAAAACAGTGGCAATATATAACAATGATATGTGGAGGATAAATATTGCCAGACCAACTCCACTCCTTTCATTTGGCTTTTCCTTGCAGATGGCATCACGTTCCCACTCCTGAGCACGTCCATCACAGCCACGCTATATCTACTCGAAAGGGAAACAAATACCACTAAACACGGCACCGGAGGAGCTTAAAGAGGTGGATGTGCGGTCGGGCTAGTAAACAGACCAAGGAGCAAGTAGCCCGAGGTGAGGGGAGGCGGGGTTCCTCTATATGCAAAGTGTGAGACAGGTTGACGTTAATGGGAAGGTATAAATCAAGGCATTACCCCACCGGCGCCCACTACCCCTCTCTGCTTGCCTTGCCTTGCCTTACCTTGCCTTGCCTTGCCTTGCCTTGGCGGCGGTGATTGTGCTGGTAGGCGGTGTGGTGGTAGTGGTGGTAGTGGTAGTGGTGGAGGTAAAAAGGAAAAGGAGAAAGACGAAGATGGAGGTGAAGACGAGAAGAAAGAGAAGAAGCAGGAGAGAGTGCAAGAAGAGGAAGTCACATGATCAGATGATATAAAAGCATACTAGGAGGAGGAGGAGGAGGAGGAGGAAAAGGAAGAGGAGGAGGAAGAGGAGACAGAGGCATAAAGGCTGGGAAGAATGTGAGCTGGTCGAAGAATGGAAGATGATGAGTTCGAGGAGGAGGAGGAGGAGGAGGAGGAGGAATAAAAAGAGAAGAATGAGTCAGTGGCAGTAAAAGGAACAACGGAGAAGGAATGGAAAAGTGAAAGAAGTGCTGGCTACCGTGTGTGTGTGTGTGTGTGTGTGTGTGTGTGTGTGTGTGTGTGTGTGTGTGTGTGTGTGTGTGTGTGTGTGTGTGTGTGTGTGTGTGTGTGTGTGTGTGTGTGTGTGTGTGAAGACATAAACAGCTGTGGGAAAACAGGAACAGGAACGAGATGATTTACAACATACCCGCGAACTTAATTTTTTTTCCCCTCTCTCTTTTCTCTCGCACGGATATTATTAATCTCACAACAACAGTTACAGCTGCTGGCGATGAATGCAATAATGGCGACAAACACCAGTGGCTACAAGCGACAGCAACACCCGCAGGCCACCATGAGGGACAGCGGCGATGCAAACACTATTATGATGGTGTTGTTGGAGGTGATGGTGATAGTTATGGTGATGGAGGTGCCTGGAAATGCAAGGTACTCATAGGAAGATAATGATGAAAGTATAATGTTAGAATAGACTAATTAGATGATGTAATGATTCTGGTGATGATGGAAGCGTTTGTTATTATGGGGAGTATAATGATGCTGATAATGGTGATGGTGATGATGGAGATGCTTGCTATTGTGAGAAAGATCAGAATGGTTACTGTGATGATGATGATCAGAAGAAATGACAAGCTATCTGAATGAAGAGAATAATGATAATGGTGATGATGGGGAGGTTTGCTGTTATAAGGAAGATGAAAATGGCAATGAAGATGAAAAAAAAGCGTAATTAAGTAATGAATATATGATAATGATAGAGGTGACAGAGGTACACGTGATTTTATTGAAGATAATGAGGGTGACAATAATGAGAGAGAGAGAGAGAGAGAGAGAGAGAGAGAGAGAGAGAGAGAGAGAGAGAGAGAGAGAGAGAGAGAGAGAGAGAGAGAGAGAGAGAAATACGACGGAACTGAATGATCCAAGCTCGTGATGAATGACCCGGCCAGGTAACGAGAGGAAAGTACGGTGGTATGTAATAATGATGATGACATTTGAACAACATAAATAGGAACACCACACCTCCAAAGATCAATGACGATGGTAATGATGAATCACCGCCGAGAGAAATGGCATAAATCTTCAGGCGGCAAGCAAAAAAGAAAAAAAAAAAGCAACTGTCTAAATATCAAACACTATTTATGGCTGTCTGAGAAGCGTTTTCTAAATAGCAGACGTCACTTGAAAAAAAAAATTAAAATAAAAACTGATGACCAGAATAACGTTCCTGTTTTTCTATATACAATCAAAGATAAAACACTCGAACAATATAACAAAAAAGAGCTGGCTGAATACCAGATATTTTTTAAAGGATGTCTGTTTTTTATATATTTTCTTTTCATTACAGATGCTTTAAAGTATCAAAGTTCATTTCCATATTACAAAGGTTATTCTGCATAATTCATTGATGGCTCTTGAAGTTTTTACTAACAATAACATTTTTTTTTTAAGGAATACGAGATACGAATACAAGAACATAAATACAACGCATAAATAAAACGAATGGATGACTGAGACCTTCCTAATTGGTAGCTATAATAACGCTACCTTTCTCGAACGAGGTAACAGCACCAGTAACACCAACAGAAAACGTACGAATGACATCAGCACAACGCGAATGGTGGAGCGTGCAGGGGAAGAATGAATAAGATGCGCAGTGAGGACGATAAACGACTCATCCTGCGCCTCCATGCCTTGGTGCGAGTGGAGGCTGATCACCCTAAGAGGATTTCCAGCAAAGGTCAAGGGGATCCAATACTAATGAAAAGATTTGAGATTACATTAACCCCACCCGGATACCAAGGCAGTTCTCTCTCTCTCTCTCTCTCTCTCTCTCTCTCTCTCTCTCTCTCTCTCTCTCTCTCTCTCTCTCTCTCTCTCTCTCTCTCTCTCTCTGAAGTGACCATAACTTTCGAACGATATTATATTTTCTATTAAAAGTGTTACAGTTTTACAACTTTTCATTACGATAGGAGTGACTGTGTGTGTGTGTGTGTGTGTGTGTGTGTGTGTGTGTGTGTGTGTGTGTGTGTGTGTGTGTGTGTGTGTGTGTGTGTGTGTGTGTGTGTGTACGTACTTAGCCGACTGGAATTACAGACAAAACATATTAGGGAATTCATTTTAGGATTTGGAAATACTTAAGGATATCGCGTTACTTGCAAGAGGAGCGGCTCGGAGATGGAAAGAGGGAGAAGAATTGTACGTGCAACAGAAGGATGAAGTGGAAAGGAGGAGGAGGAGGAGGAAGAGGAGGAGGAGGAGGAGGAGGAGGAGGAGGAGGAGGAGGAGGAGGAGGAGGAGGAGGAGGAGGAGGAGGAGGAGGAAAAGAAGAATAACTGACGAGAAAGGAGGAAAAAATATGATGAGGAAAAGAAAAAAAATGAAGGAAAAGAGAGCTGTTAATCTGAAAGGAGGAAGAGAAAGAGAACAGGAGGAGGAGGAGGAAGAGGAGGAGGAGGAGGAGGAGGAGGAGGAGGAGGAGGAGGAGGAGGAGGAGGAGGAGGAGGAGGAGGAGGAGGAGGAGGAGGAGGAGGCTGTTAAGAGCTCTCTCCGTGACCAATGTGATCGCCTGGCCGCCCTTTGTGCATTCTGATCGCCTTGTTATCGCGGCGGTGGAAATTCTGAAACGGATTCCCTCTCCTGACAAGACGAAAGAGAGAGAGAGAGAGAGAGAGAGAGAGAGAGAGAGAGAGAGAGAGAGAGAGAGAGAGAGAGAGAGAGAGAGAGAGAGAGAGAGAGAGAGAGATTGTGGTGAGGGAGTAGCTCTGAGTGTGTGTGTGTGTGTGTGTGTGTGTGTGTGTGTGTGTGTGTGTGTGTGTGTGTGTGTGTGTGTGTGTGTGTGTGTGTGTGTGTGTGAAACCTAATTACCTCTCTAAAAATTAAGCAAAAAGATAAACAAGAACAGAGACAAACCCAAACTCACACACACACAAGAATGCAAACAGATAGATAAATAAAAAAAATACGTAGAAAATAAAGGGTAAAAGAAGACACGAGTACAAAAGCAAACACAAACTGCACCACCTAACAATACTAATAAGGCAGAAGGAAACTTATGTGGTGAATCTGTAAGGTAATGGTGGCTGCTGGTGATGGTAATGGTGATAGAATGCGTGGCTGGTGCAGCACTCACGGAACCGAGCCCTTGCATCACAGGCACGTTATTGACCCCGTAACCCAAGACACAGGGCAAGATGATCAGCCGGACCACGTTACCTGTGCTGCGCTTCATGTTAAGTGGCCAGCAACGACAAGACAGAGGGTCATGTGGATGGCTTTGTTTCACCTGTTGGCAGTGCTAAGCCTCTCAGTCCCGCAGCTTGGAATGCTTTGTTCTAAATGATATTACAGGGTTACATGAAGCTATGAATGATGCTTTTCGTTATCAGTGTTCGACTCTTGACCAGCAGGGGCACAGGAAACGCAGGTAACAGTGCAGGTGTTTATTCACAGAAGGTGTGAACAGAAGGCTGGAGGTAGGTGATCTCTCGGCGCCAGGCCGCGCACTTCCACTTAACACTTATGACTGAAGCCTAGCTCGTTCACTCATACACGTATTCATGCCTCACACAAGTCTCGCTCATTCACTCGTCCACACAACTAGCTAACAACCACACACCTCCCCCGAGACATAAGGAAGATTCCTTATCTTTGTTATGGCTACCGTAACACATGAAACAAAGTTACAATGATTGAAGTACAGAAAACACGGTACATATACACAAAACAAACACAGCGTACAATGAACACGTACGACTAATCGTAGGTGCTACGGTGCCACCGCACCTGCAGTCGTCTCGGCTCCCTACGCTGTCGGCTGCTTCGACGCTCTGGTTGCTCTCGGCCACGGTGTACCCCGTTACCCTGATGCTCCGGGCTGCCGGGATGGTGGTGTTCCTCGTGACCCTGATGCTGAAGCGCTGCACCGCCATGAGCGGTGTGCTGCTCGACAGGAAGGGGAGCAAGAGGTCTGTGTGGGCGTAGGTGTCTTCTATTACGCCACATCACGCGACCGCTGCCCATCTTGATGAGGTAGTCTCTCCTTCGCCCAACAGCCACGATGACACCCAGGCGATCCCAGAGGCCCGTCGTGTGATCTTGAACGTCGACGTGGCCACCGAGGTGCAGGAGAGGAAGAGTACGGGCGGACGCGTCGTGGCGAAGTTTCGCTTTCTTCCTCAGTCGCTCTGCCTTGGCGTCGCACTCATCAGCAGCGCGCTGCCACTGCTGAGCGTATGAGCGATGATGAGCCGGGACACAGGACCTCATAGGATGACCGAAGAGGACTTGTGCTGGTGATCGCCCTTCCCGCCCTCGGAGTGTTGCGCAGTTCCAGCAACCCGCGAGCGAACGCATCCTCGTCCAGGTGTCCCTGCTGTGTGGTCGCGAGGATCAGCTTCTTCACGGACTTGACCGCTGCCTCGGCGTGACCATTGGAGCGTGGATAATGAAGTGAAGATACACGATGCTCCACCCCCCATCGAGCCAGGAAGCGCCGTACCGATGAAGAAGTGAACTGCGGTCCACCGTCAGTCCTCAGGAGAACAGGCACGCCCGTGTCGGCGAACACACCCCGAAGGACACGAACGAGCTGATCAGCGATGCTGGACGTGAGCATGCAGACACGTGAGGCCACCCAGACAAGCGATCTACATACACGAGGTATGTACGGCCTGCTGCGTGGAAGTAGTCTGCAGAAACTGACTCAAACACCCTGCTGGGTGTGTCCGTGTCCTGCCAGAGAGGTTCGTTGGCTTGGCTTGGTAGGAGTGGACGGCATAGTGAGCATCCAGAAACGACGTTCTCAACGTCTCTGTCCATACCAGGCCAGTACACCGTTTGTCGGGCCCGTCGCTTGGTGCGCTCCATCCCCTGATGACTGTCATGGAGTCGCTCTAGTGTTTCTCGGCGGAGGCTGTGAGGAATAAGAAGCCTCGGCCCGTAAACCACCAGGTCGTTGTCTACGGCCAGCAGACTGCGCACCGGCCAGTACGTACGCAAGCGGTGATCGAGGTCGTGGCAATGATCAGGAAGCCCTCGATGATGACGTTCTTGAGCAAGCAGTACTCCCCGTCTCTTGCTGCTGCGGCACGTACCATTTCCACAGTCTGATCCTGGAGTGGTGCTAAGCGGACGCCGTCCTCATTGGTGGCAGATAACGCTGAGATGACCGCTGAGTGGAGAGGGTCGAGGTCACCAGAAGTAGCAGCATCCTCTTCCTCCACTGGGTCCTGTACTGGAGCACGTGAGAGGGCGTCGGGCACACAGTGTGTCGATCCCTTTAGCCGGTGAGCGTCGTCTGTCAACTCGATGGCCATGGATCCACCAGCCATTGCACGTAAACCTTCCTTTGCTTCGAAGACGCTGGGAAAGGCCTTGATCACAGCAGCAGCGTGCCCCGCACGCTGCTGTGGCGTTGGGTCGTAGGAATGAGGCCAGCTGATCACTTCTGTGGGCGTAGATAGAGGTGGCTGCGAGGCGGTCGGGTACTTGATGGAGCTGTTGCCGGTGTGCTGTTCTTCCCTGCGTAGCGGTCGGATTTGAGCCGGAAAATCTTCGGGGAGGATTCCGAGAGCGATGGAATCGTACCAGCTAAGCAGCGCCCCCTTCACCTCCTTCACCACGCTCACAACAGTCTCAGCTTCCCTGTCGCCCAGTTGCAAGTGCGACGAGAAAGTTCCTACACAGGTGAGGGGTGATTACCGGCAGCATAAAGTCCATCACCATCAGCGGGCGCCAAGCTGGAGGGCGGGATTCCAAGGAGTGTTGCCGTGTCGAGGCCAATAACGGTCGTTTCGGCCCCAGAGTCAGGAGTCCACGTAATCTTGTCTCTTCCAGCGGGATGTGTGGCGGTAATGAGCACCTGGGGCGCAGGTCGTGCCGTCACCGTCTTTGTGTATACGCCTGATAAGAGCTGGTATACACTGGCACTGGCTCCCCGCCTCGGGCCTGCACCGCGATGAGGAGAGACAGTTGAGGAACTCCTCGAAGCTCCTCGTCGTTTCCTCACTGTCTGCTGACATACACTCGCAAAATGCCCTCTTTTCCCGCAGTTACGACACACTTTATCTATTGCCTGGCATCCCCTTTTGTCACTGCGACAATCTTTGCCACAACGATAACAGCCCGTGGGGGCTTGAGCCCCCGAAACTGCCCTTCCTGTAGTTCGAGACAGCGTTCACACCATGGCTCGAAGAGTGAGAGCCGCCCCTTAGTACTGCACTACACTGGTTAGCGCTCTCTGATGCTCTGCAAATATCTATGGCGTTTTCAAGGGTGAGTTTCTTGTTTTCCAGCATGCGTTTCAGAGCCACTTCGTCTCGTGTCCCAACGACAATTCTGTCACGCAGCTGATGGTTTATGCACTGGTCGCCAAAAGTCACAGAAATTGGCGATTTCCTTTACAGCACATAAAAAGTCGTCAAAACCTTCTTGCGTTTCTTGCACGCGGGAGTAGAAGTCCTCTTCTATCCATGATGATGTTGCGCTGGCTTCGCAGGTACTCACACATTGCATCGAGGATGGTTCTTAACTCCGCGTCTCTCGGTAAGCTTATCCCGTAGCGAAGTGTACGGGTCCACTCGTCGTCTAGGACAGCAGCGAGTGCCGCCCTCTGCTCAGCCAGGGAGAGACAGTCTATCCTGGCGAGGGTTACGTATCCTTCAAACTTATGGCGCCACGTGTCGAACTCACGTAAAGATGCTGACGCCGTTAAGTGAGGAATGATGGTGGCGGACGTCGGGAACCTCGCGCCCTGGGTAGACGTGCTGCGGGCTGTGGTTTCGCCTTCATTGCTCGCCGTGGTGCGACTGGGAGCTTGTGTCCCCACTCTCTCCAGCAGCTGGGTTAAACGCTCCTCGCGAGCCTGACTCTGCTCCGACTGTCGCGCTAGCAGAGCCTGACTCTGCTCCGACTGTCGCGCTAGCAGGGCAGCCAGCGCCTCCAACTGCTTCTCCATTCTGCGCCGTACCCACTGCAGCCTTGTCCTGATCCTACTCACTGCGCCATGTTCGACTCTTGACCAGCAGGGGCACAGGAAACGCAGGTAACAGTGCAGGTGTTTATTCACAGAAGGTGTGAACAGAAGGCTGGAGGTAGGTGATCTCTCGACGCCAGGCCGCGCACTTCCACTTAACACTTATGACTGAAGCCTAGCTCGTTCACTCATACACGTATTCATGCCTCACACAAGTCTCGCTCATTCACTCGTCCACACAACTAGCTAACAACCACACAATCAGTGTTTTATAAATAGCTTAGTTACTCATCCAATACACTTATATTTACTCTGTTATTGTTTTCTAGTGTGTGATTTGGTGAATTCTTTGTTATAAATGGTATGACTGTTTTGCCAAATTACGATGGTACTTTTCGTTATTAAGTAGTTATAAATCATGTAGGTACTCATCCAGTGCAATTACATTTATTACTGCTTACGAATGTGTGATTATGAACATGTGATTTGGTAAAATTGCGATGCTCTTTTTTTCTTTTTTGTAGTAGTAAGACGGTTATTGTACTTGAATTAACCCCAACAATCCCAATCAGTTAATGTTGTTTGATATAATACATAAAATTACTAAAAGGGAAGGAAATAATTAATAAAAACGATAATAAAGGTACGAAAAAGACGGGTTGTTATGAAGAAAGCATGGTTACCTAAAAGAATAAAGCCGCGAAAAAGAAGCCCTGTTATAAGACACGACATCAAAAGAAAAAAAAAATTTAAAAAGATAAAGGGAAAAAAAATTGTGTAATAATTAAATAAAATAAAAAAAGATCCTTATGATGAAACAAAAAGAGGTATAAAATTCCCAATGTAGGCGAACATATAAATGGGGAAAAAAATATATATAAATTGTTCGATGTTTATTTGCTTATTTAATTAATGTTGCTTAAAACACTTTTAGACCAGAGATTACATTTTACTTAAACCAAAACACGTCTTCCTAACTGTGTATCTTATGTTCGTAATCGGTTAATTCCCTCAATATTTATACCTTTGCATTAACTCCCCCTCCAACACACACACACGTTCTTCGTCTGCTTATGTCATTATCTCACGTCCACTGATCCTCTCCACTCTGACTCATCATTTGGTTATGCTCAATAAATGAATATCATCCCTCCCTTCACTAATGAATAAGTGGAGGGAGGGAGAGAGAGAGAGAGAGAGAGAGAGAGAGAGAGAGAGAGAGAGAGAGAGAGAGAGAGAGAGAGAGAGAGAGAGAGAGAGAGAGAGAGAGAGAGAGAGAGAGAGAGAGAGAGAGAGAGAGAGAGAGAGAGAGAGAGAGACTACACATACACACACACACACACGGAAAAACACAGACACGAACACACAACCAAACACACACACACACACACACACACACACACACACACACACACACACACACACACACACACACACACACACACACACACAGAAAAAAAAAGACACGAACACACAAGCAAACACACACACACACAAGCAAACACACACACACACACACACACACACACACACACACACACACACACACACACACACACACACACACACACACACATGACTTGTAAACAGCCCACGCTCAAGAAAGCCGTCTAGCGAGCAGAACAACAACAATGTTCTCCTGTTAGTTTATTGCACTAATTATCTTTGCTCAACAGGGAAATAAATTAAGCTGAACACTAATTTAATTAATAGCCTGGGAGTGTGGCGGGGAGTGACGGGGACCTGCGCTGCCGTGATTGCTGCTGTGCCTCCGCCTCGGGTCCGGGCGAGGCTGGGACAAAAATAATAACAGCATTCAGGCGTCCTCGTTTTAAAAGTTGGCTGTGGAGATTGGCGTCGAGATTAGAGTGCGTCAGAATTATTGCCACGGGTCACCACAAAATGACTCCCGATGGTTGGCTTTAGCGCGGGGTTCCAAAGTTTTTTCTTCTTTTTTCGAGATTAAAAACTTCACGTTATTGCATTTCCTTTATTTGCACCGCTGCCAATTGAAGCTCGTCAGAAACAGTTTGTTCACGATCTTCGCTGGCAGGGATAGGGGGAAGTTTATAGCGTATTGTGTTCATCTGAAAAAAAAGCACACACAATACAGAAATCGTGCACATGACAATCTGCAACAGCGAGACACGAGTTGCTTGTGGAAGCCGAAAGAGCTTCAAAAGGAGGGGGCAGGGGGTAGTGGTAAGGAGGGGCTTTTAGGAAAGACAGGGGAGAGGAGACGAGAAGAGAGGAGAGGAGAGGAGAGGAGAGGAGAGGAGAGAAGAAGAGAGGAGAGGAGAAGAGAGGTGCGGGAAGGAGGAGCAGGAGAGGGGTGGCTCTAGTCAAAGAAGCTAACTCATTTCTTAATGCCGCTTGTCATCCTCCATGATTGATTGTTTATACCAACCAGCGCCTTTAGCTTTATCTCTCGCGGCACATCAACTTACCGTGTGCGAGCTCTTTTCTCTTCAAGACACGGGTGTTAGGTGTTTCTGGCAGCACCCGCAGTCCACGTATTCCCTGTCTGCCCTCCTTTCACTCCCTGCAGTCCCCACGAAAGCGAGTTCATCTCGTCCTATTGTCCAGGCGCGTGATTACGTCAAGAGAAGCTTGCCTGTGTCTTAGAGGAGCAAGCTTTATCTACATTCCCGCCTGAATAATGGTAGCAATTACTAAGGCTTCATACAGGAGGATTTCCATCTTTATTTATGGGGACATGAAGGAGTTACATCTGATCATCTATTTTAAGATCCAGGGAAAGCATACGAGTACCGTGGAGAGCTGTGCCGCGCTACTTATCACCGCAAAGATCTCAGTGGTCAATGGAACAAATAACAAGCATTTTGAAATAAGCATGCGATAATCTCATGCAGAACCCGATGCAAAAAGGGCCTGCGGTGGTGTCGGTGAGATGCAAAAGCCGCCTCTATACACATGGGGAGTAAAGGAGCCATGGAGTGAGACGCGCGGGACTGAAGGAGAGTGTGGCGCGGGTGAAGGGGCTGGGAGGATGTAGGAACGCTCAGCCTGCATCTCGTACAACCTGATGCTGGTGGTCGTGGTGGCCTTTCTTGGTTCCTCCTCCCAATGTACATCTTGCCAGGTGTTACAAGACTTTCGAAATGCGTCTCGATGCGGGTGGAGTGCACAGGTTGAGGCCTTGACCGCCCCACACAGACACAGACACACACACACACGCATACATGCACACCCACAGCAAGGAACATTTTGCCTCGCGACTGTCACGCTTTAATTCTACGCCCAAACCATATACAATGTTTCAATGTTCATGATATACAGATTCACATGCGGGTGGAGGGAAGAGCAGAAGTAACCTAAGAAAAAAAGTGCAAACGATACACGCAGTAAATCTATCACTTATCTCCGTAACGTGTAAGTTTTTTTTTTCTTTTTTTCTTGTATAGTTTAGACCGAGGCGCAAACATAAATCCATCAGGAAAGAAAACACTAGCCACACACGCCCTGCCAGAGTACAACGCTCCCGCCTCAGCCCAGCAGTATCTGGGCCGCCACATAGTGCGTGAGCCCGGCCAGTGAAATACTGCTGCGGGAGATAAAATGAGTTAGAATGAATAAGTACAGTATTTGGCAGTGAGGGAGAGCGACCGCCAAATTGTGTGAACCATGCTTGGGATGAGCGGGATGCTTGGGACGGGCGGCTTGCAGCTGTGCTTTCGATGCCCCGCGGAGATGCCGGTTACCTTTTTGGGCATTTTTCATTAAAAGAGAAAAAAAATTACAATGTGTAGTTATAGACGTAAAACAGTTACTTCACCCAATACCCAGAAACGCGGCGGGTGTATCTGCTAACAGCCAGGAAGGAATCACAGCACACAGGAGGCGTGGCGCGACTGTAGTACTGTTACGAATCACTCGAAAGCAACAAGGGTAACGTGCAAGCAACTGGTGCATCGGTCATTCAAGCACCACACATGGCGCAGGCAGTGATCCCGCGGCAAAAACGGGCGAGAGGGGCATGGGCACGACGCGGGCATGAACGCACATTGACTGGAGGGGATGAGGAAGGCTGGCAGGAAGCAGGAATGTATGCAGGAAGGCAAGAGAGTGAGGAGACAGGCCAGCAGGACAATAGGAAAGCAGGCAGGGAGGGATGAAGGGTATGCTGAAGGCAGACATAATGCAAGGCAGGTAACCCACATGTCCTCAGGGGGAAGCGAATACTGACACGCAGGTAAATTCATAGTTAGGGAGGAATTTTTATATAAATGGCCGGACAAAAGAGTGCCGAGAACAAAGCCGTGTCCTGGAAATTTGGGAATGACAACCATGAATGTACTAGGAAGGCGAGGCGGGTACATGCTGCCCAAAGAAGGGAAACATCTCTTAAGTACGGAGGAGCCACAGGCCGGGACGCGCTCATGAAACTGACGGCGCATGGACGCACACGTGAAAGAAGTTGAAAATAAATGAATAAATGTATAAATGAGTATGTCTAAAAAAATGTTTATGTTTGTAAAAGACTCTCTGAAGGTTCTTCCTGACAAATATGAGTAAAAGGAGATAGATAGATAGATAGATAGATAGATAGATAGAGATAGAGAGAGAGAGAGAGAGAGAGAGAGAGAGAGAGAGAGAGAGAGAGAGAGAGAGAGAGAGAGAGAGAGAGAGATGATTGATTAATAAATTACATATATAAATAAACAGATAGACTGATAAGAGGTAATATATATATATGTGTGTGTGTGTGTGTGTGTGTGTGTGTGTGTGTGTGTGTGTGTGTGTGTGTGTGTGTGTGTGTAAAACTGGCGATGGTGATGGGATGTTGTCGTGATGATGGTGGTGGTGGTGGTGGTGATGGTGGTGGTGGTGGTGGTGGTTGAAGAACACAAGAGGACGGCGGGAACGTAAGGTGAAGGCAAGTGTGGCCGAGAAGGAACATACGAGTACCTCGCGTCTGTCTCAATTTTCTCATGATTTACCTTCCCAAAAACAGCTACAGAAAAAAATTATCAAACCTTAAAGAAAGAAAGAAAGAAAGTGTGTGTGTGTGTGTGTGTGTGTGTGTGTGTGTGTGTGTGTGTGTGTGTGTGTGTGTGTGTGTGTGTGTGTGTGTGTGTGTGTGTGTGTGTGAGGAGGGAGGTTGAAGGGCTGGCTAACTTGTGCATCTGCCTTTGTGCTAGGAAAACACACAAACACACTCTCTCTCTCTCTCTGTCTGTCTGTCTCTCTCTCTCTCTCTCTCTCTCTCTCTCTCTCTCTCTCTCTCTCTCTCTCTCTCTCTCTCTCTCTCTCTGTCTACCAGCTTGATATCAGACTCTCTATCGCCCGCGGGACCAATTGAGCAATAAAACCCTCGGATGACTCGCCTCCTCCAGTGACTTTCATCTTCCGGTCCATGCTATCAACTAAGTGCCTAAGAGAGAGAGAGAGAGAGAGAGAGAGAGAGAGAGAGAGAGAGAGAGAGAGAGAGAGAGAGAGAGAGAGAGAGAGAGAGAGAGAGAGAGAGAGAGAGAGAGAGATTAAATGCCTGACTAATTTACTGACAGTCAAAGAGAGGCAGATAAGGAAGTACAGACGTAGAGAAAGAGGGACAAAGAGACAAACATAGACATTAGGAGAGACAGGAGCAGAGAGAAAAAAAAAAACAGACACAAGGCTACAGAAGGAAGTAAGAGACACCATCAAACAAACACTAAAAAAAAAAAAAACAGACATACAAAAAAGAAAAAAACTTACAAAGAATAGAAGGACGGTAAGAGATACGAGTATACAAACAGACAATGACTTGACACTATGAATAAGAAACACTTGTACAAATGCATTCAAAGGTACAAACGAAAAGGTATCTAAATATATTAAAGGTAAGGAGAAAGTACACAGGGGAAAACTTGGCTCTGTGTGTATGTGTGTGTGTGTGTGTGTGTGTGTGTGTGTGTGTGTGTGTGTGTGTGTGTGTGTGTGTGTGTGTGTGTGTGTGTGTGTGTGTGTGTGTGTGTGTGTGTGTGTGTGCAGGAAACATTGCGTGGGAAGATCGAAAGCTTACGTAAAAGCAAGAAAGAAAGAGTGGAAGGAAAATATATGTTTTATAAGACAGGGGTTATTATTACTTTTTTTCCTTCTCTCTCTCTTGAAAGAAAAATAGCAAGAAGTTAACGTCCGCCTCACTAAAGTAGAGGTTAAGGAGGGAGTTTTTAGCCTCATCATCTGCATTACGTATTGATGGTTATTGTCTTCGTCTCTCTCTCTCTCTCTCTCTCTCTCTCTCTCTCTCTCTCTCTCTCTCTCTCTCTCTCTCTCTCTCTCTCTCTCTCTCTCTCTCTCTCTCTCTCTCTCTCTCTCTCTCTCTCTCTCTCTCTCTCTCTCTCTCTCTCTCTCTCTCTCTCTCTCTCTCTCTCTCTCTCTCTCTAGCCTGAAGGAGGAAGCAGAGTGTGACCTATTGAGCGTATCGGGAGAGGAGGCTGCAGGGTTGATCCGCGGAGGAGATCGGGCGACGGGCCAAGGAATTATCCTGAGCCGGGCGGTCACGGAGGGCGGAGATAACAATGCTAATTCCTCTGTGGGACGTTCCTGGCTGCCTCCTCGACCCTCTAACGATGACGGGGCAGGGAAAATGAGTGCTTGCTTGCTTGCCTGGCGGGTTGCTGGCTGGCTGGCTGGCTGGCTGGCTGGTTGGCAGGCAGCTCGTGCCTCACCATACCCGTCAGCGGAGTGAAGCTTGCGGGAAACGGAGATTGCAAATACGAAAGAAAATGAAGAACGACGACGGGGCTGTAAAAGGAGATGGCTTAACTTTTTACTTTTTTTTATCCCTCACGGCGGAGGAAGATGGACACAACTATTTACAGACGGAAATCACAAATAAGGAGAAGAAAGTTTGAAGAAAACACCGCAGCGTACTACGGACAACAAACCGCCTTAAGAAGAATGAACACTGGGTAAAAAAAAAAAAAAAAAAAGAGGAAGAAAGAAAAAAAAAACATACGAGCTCCATAATTTTAGAGAATGTAAGTATACCAACATAAACCATCGTATCAATGTATATCAAAAGAAAAGAAACGCCGCCGCCACAAGCAACACTCGCACTTGGGGAGAGGAGACGGAGGGGCTACATTCAGACTCTCCCCTTGGGTTGGGCAGCGGAGAGCCTCTAATGCATTTTTATCTCAGCCAAAAGTAAATGGCCACCTTGCCTGAATGCTTGCGTGGGGGAGCTTATCCTGTTGCTTGATTGCTTGCCACGGAGTAACGGACACCTGGGGAAGGAAAGGGGGAGGAAGGGAAGGAGGGAGGGAGAGAGAGAGGAAAGAGGGAGAGGTAGGTAGGTTGGTAGGTAGGTAGGTAAGGAGGGGGGAAACGGGGGAGGTGAAAGCAGGAAAGGGAAAGGTGCGGTCATGAGGAATATGCGGTGAAGGCAAGGCTGAGGATTAAGGTGGGAATTTCAAGCAAGAAACGCATTGAGATACCATGACTCTCTCTCTCTCTCTCTCTCTCTCTCTCTCTCTCTCTCTCTCTCTCTCTCTCTCTCTCTCTCTCTCTCTCTCGTTCTCTCTCTTCCTCATTTCATCATCTAGTCCCTCCCTCACCCTTCGCTTACCGTCACTCTAATAGAGGGCCTGGTTTAGGAGGCAATTTGTGGCTTAATATCATGATTCGATCCAGATTGTTACGAAACGATTGCATGTAGAGAAATGGGTATGTAGTTGTTTTTGCTACAGCGAAAAATGTGAAGCTTAATACGAATACAATGGTTATACATAAGAAAGGTTTAAGTGCAGCTCCACGCCTGCTAATTTCAGAAGCAAATTACGACCCTTCAGTTGAACTATGTCTGTGTGTTCGTGTGTGTGTGTGTGTGTGTGTGTGTGTGTGTGTGTGTGTGTGTGTGTGTGTGTGTGTGTGTGTGTGTGTGTGTGTGTGTGTGTGTGTGTGTGTGTGTGTGATTTAACGATCAGACTATCTCATTGTTGCAGGTACTTTTCATACAAGTATCTCTCGTTTTATGTGCATGCATATGTTTGCAAGCATGTATACATTACATATACGAATGCAAGTCTGAATGCATGTACGTAGATGGGGAAGGGTGTGTGTGTGTGTGTGTGTGTGTGTGTGTGTGTGTGTGTGTGTGTGTGTGTGTGTGTGTGTGTGTGTGTGTGTGTGTATGCTTGCATGAATATATGCATGTTCATGTTTACTAGCTTGTAGTTCACATGAGTTAAGTCTCTCTCTCTCTCTCTCTCTCTCTCTCTCTCTCTCTCTCTCTCTCTCTCTCTCTCTCTCTCTCTCTCTCTCTCTCTCTCTCTCTCTCTCTCTCTCTCTCTCTCTCGTGTGTGTGTGGGTGGGTGGGTGGAGTGGCAAAGTTTCAAAAACACATTTATCTTCATCCTCCGTGCGCCAAAACCTCCTCAGTCTTGGAGACTCATTATTACAGTAGATAAATGTACATTACATTATAATGTTAAATGTCCGTTCTTATGCAGATAAATATACATTACACGATAACGTTAAAAGCGCGTACTTAGGCGTGTGTGCGCGTGCAACAAATGGCATGCGTAGATGGATTTTAGGTGCGCCTGACAAGCGTGTCTACACCTTCATTGAGAGCGGCGGCCACTCGCTCGGCGCGGCATACTGAGCAGCCACTAATGCCTCGCCGGCTCGAGGGGAACATTCCAGGACGCCTGATGACCCCTCGCCCCCCTCCCGCCGACGTATTCTCCTTCGGCGGGCGGATCA
Source organism: Scylla paramamosain (assembly GCF_035594125.1). Lineage (NCBI taxonomy): Eukaryota > Metazoa > Arthropoda > Malacostraca > Decapoda > Portunidae > Scylla > Scylla paramamosain. The sequence goes on along the minus strand of NC_087154.1, from coordinate 1,910,482 downwards.
GTATGCTCCTCTCCGGTATGACCGCTGCTCCCCCTGCACGCCCGGAGGTGAACTGCCTCTTATTTATGCACGCCACGATAACACTATGGTCGGGCTCAGACGGCTCGTTCATATGCATTGCTGCTTCAGAAATAAATAAGGATTGCCATCTTATATGTAAGCGTGGCTGATATTTACACACCGCCGCTGCTGATGTGCAACGGGACGGGATGAAAACAAGAAGCGATTCTGTCTACACGGCGAAACAAGCCCGAAGAGAAGCGGCGAGACATATTTATGAGTCACAGGTCAGACCTGCTTGTACATTTACCTTCTGCATTAAACTCTTGCCACCCTGAAGTCGAGAGTACCTGAAGGCGGAGTCAGAGAACTCACCCTAATAAGGTCTGTGACCTGAAGGAAACGACTGTGCTTGCAGCCAGAGATCCCTTTTGCTTGCCGCCCGGTCCTTGTTGACCTTCCTGCCGGGTTCACTTTCATAATCTCCGTAAAGAGAGACACACGTGCGTTTATAAGGCGACGAGCAGCTAGAAACGCCTTCCTGCATGCCTCCCGTCGCCCTCACTGCAATCCGGCGGTGAGGTGTGGCCGCCCTCGAACTGGCCGTCCCTTCCTCGTCGCGACGTCTTATTTACATAACGAAGGCTGATATCTTCTCCCGGACAATATTCACATGGCGACGAATATTGATGGACGATTTAATATGCAACCTCGGAAGGCGTGCAACACGACCCACCGCCTGCTACCTTCTCCCGTCCGCCACTCGCGTGAATAGGGGAAAAAATAACTTTGACTTTATAATTAGGACTCCATACCCAAAATCAGCCAGGGTAAGGGATCCACGGCGCTTCATGTGACCTGATCTCACACTGAAGGGTCGGGTCGCCTAGTGGTGCTCCCAAAAATAAATGCTGAGTAGTCAATATTGTGACAGGAATTAAATCACTGTCGCGGGATAAATGCGTTACATTATTCCACGTGACGCTAACTGATTGTGTGTACGTGTTTGTGTGCGTGGTGCTTGTGTGTGTGTGTGTGTGTGTGTGTGTGTGTGTGTGTGTGTGTGTGTGTGTGTGTGTGTGTGTGTGTGTGTGTGTGTGTGTGTGTGTGTGTGTGTGTGTGTGTGTGTGTGTGTGTGTGTGTGTTGTCTAAGCTTCTGAAATCAGTCTAGTCAACGTGAATTAACTATGCAAGCAATCAGAGGAAGCGTGGTATTCACACATGACAAGGAGGAGTCCCTTTGAATCAACACTGCACTTTTATTCACTTCTTTCAACTCCATTTACGTAAATAAGCTAGTACAATAACATTACCAAAAACATCAATAACAACAGGATAGTTATAATAATAATAATGATAATAATAATAATAATGATAATGATAATAATAATGATAATAATAATAATAATAATAATAATAATAATAATAATAATAATAATAATAATAATAATAATAATAACAATAACAATAATAATTATTATTGTTATTATAAAAACAACAACATAATAATAATAATAATAACAATAATAATAATAATAATAATAATAATAATAATAATAATAATAATAATAATAATAATAATAACAGTAATAGCAATGAAGAAGAAGAAGAAGAAGAAGAAGAAGAAGAAGAAGAAGAAGAAGAAGAAGAAGAAGGAAAAGGAAAAGGAAAAGGAAAAGGAGAAGGAGAAGGAGACGGAGGAGAAGAAGAAGAAGAAGAAGAAGAAGAAGAAGAAGAAGAAGAAGAAGAAGAAGAAGAAGAAGAAGAAGAAGAAGAAGAAGAAGAAGAAGAAGAAGAAGAAGAAGAAGAAACGAAAAAAGCCGAGGACGACGACACACACACACACACACACACACACACAATAATACAAGAAGACTCTAATCGCACAGTATGTAGTGCGAGAGAAGAAGAAAGCATATGGTGTGAGGGGCCCGGGGCGGCGAGGCTCGGGGTGCCTGGCTGGGCTGGTAATATAACCATGCTTGCTGCAGACAAAGGCGAGGCATCGGAGGCGGTAATCAGAGAGCACGTAATTCAGCGTTCCGTCTACCTGCAGCGGCGGCCTGACCACCAATTCTGCACAACTCAAGGTAAGTGATAAGCCTAGCGTAGCTTTTTATATGAATTATGAATACCAGTGATAGTGATTAGTTTCCATAATTCTAAGAACAAGTGCCTGCATCCACCTCGTCCCTTCTATTCCTGCCTTCTTCTTCTCCTCTATTTCTTCTTCATGCACCTGCACCTTCTCGTCTTCCAAGCCACTAGCTTCGAAGGAATACTTGTTTGGATGCTTCTTATAGAATAGTGAAGGCAGACGGATAAGTGTGAGTGTGTGGAGATATCAAGACGTATGAGAGACCAGCAGGTGTATACAAACAAAGAGCAAGAGTTGACAGTATCACCTTCACGTGGGTACTTTGTGTATGAAGAAAAAAAGAAAGATGACATTATCGCAGCCACTGTTACGGTTTTTCTTCTCTCTCATCTTCATTGGATTTCTTATTTGCATGTTTTTTTTTCCTTTTTTTTTTCGTTTTATTTTGGTACACTTTTTTATGGTCTTATAACTTTAGGTATTTCTATTATTTACTTTTTAGTTATCATTGTTGCTTATTGCAGTTGTCACCGTTGTTATCGTTATTTTTATTGTTTCTTATTATTGATATTGCTATCGTTATTCTTCTTCTTCTTCTTATCATTATTATCATTATTATTATTATTATTATTATTATTACTATTACTACTACTATCATCATTGAAATCATTATGTTCATTATTATTTAGAGTAGTAAAAACAGCAGCAGCAACAACAGAAACAACAACAAAAGTAGTAGTAGCAGCAGCAACAACAGAAGCAATGTTAACAATAGTAGTAGTAGTAGTAGTAGTAGTAGTAGTAGTAGTAGTAGTAGTAGTAGTAGTAGTAGTAGTAGTAGTAGTAATAGTAGTAGTAGGAGTAGTGGTGGTGGTGGTGGTGGTGGTGGTGGTATTAGTAATGCTGCTACTGTTGCTGTTCTTACTATTGCTACTATCATTTCTACTAATGCTGCTGCTACTGCTGCTGCCATTACTACTACTACTACTACTGCTACTACTACTACTACTACTACTATTGTTGCTGCTGCTTCTGCTACTGCTACTGCTATTACTTCTACTACTACTACTACTACTACTACTACTACTACTACTACTACTACTACTACTACTACTTTTCTATTAATAATAATAACAACAACAACAACAACAACAACAACAACAACAACAACAACAACAACAACAACAACAATAACATCTCAAGTAAATTCCAAGAGATGAGAGGAAAACTAAACGCACCAGACAATGCGCACCGCTAACCTTCAGGAAGCGAGTGAGGCTACAAATCGCATCTTCATGACGCAAGCGTGACTGGACGCCTCGGGAACAGCGCCGCGTCGTAACCTACGCCCCCTCGGCCTTGCATGCACTGCGTTGCGACACTCCTCCTTCCGTCATAACCCCTGTTCAGCATAATAACTAGTAATATAAACCTTATGTACCGCAAACACCTTGAATTACGATTTCCTTTGTTGCCTTCTGGATATGGTTGGGTTCGATCTTTGTCATGCACTGGGCTCATGAAGGCTGATGATGATGGAGATGGAATTATCCAACATCTTTGTTTGCTTATTATATGGCTTCTCACGTATACAATTGTCATTCCTCCTTGTCCATTCCTATATCAGTCACAGCACCGTGGCTATATATGTATCTATCTAAGGGGCCTATCTATCTTGACATGTATCTCTCAATCTAAGCCTCGCTCTCCACCTCCGCCACTACTCCCGATACTTTCCCTCATCAGGCTCAGAGGCACTTGGCTTCATTACCTGCCACGCACCTGCTCCTTTCCCGCCGGCTGCTCCACACCTGGTGAAAGTCCCTCTGAGATAACTAGTGGATGACGCATTCTTACCTGTGGAAATAAAAGGAAAGGTAAATTAATACACTCCATACAAAAAATAAGACAAAAAAGATATTAGTTCAAAAAATAATAATCATTGTTATAAGAAGTAAGAGAAAAGATATGAATAAGCAACACCATATAAACACAGAGCACGGTTTGCCGAGTCACTGCTCCACTAAGCGGTGTAAACAAAGCACCACAGGTTAATACAGAATCATGACGAGCGGTACGCAGTTCATCTGACCACAGCGAGCGGAGTGACGCGCCGGGTGGAGGCCCAAGAGGCACCACCACACCCAACCCTCAGGAGGAATAACCTGCCCCGCCCCGCCCTGGGCCACCGCTTATAAATGAAAATAATGACAGGAAAAAAATATATTACTAAATGACATGCTTTTACGATCTGAGAGAGAGAGAGAGAGAGAGAGAGAGAGAGAGAGAGAGAGAGAGAGAGAGAGAGAGAGAGAGAGAGAGAGAGAGAGAGAGAGAGAGAGAGAGAGAATGTTAAAATAAGAAACCGAAGGGAGAGAGGCAAGGGCGGGTAGCAGTCGGGTCGGCAGGTCTGGCGGGGCTCGCCGCGTCCTGGACCAGTCGTCGACTCTCGAGGAATCAGGTTTGGCCTCCAGGAGTTGCCGAGTGGAAACACAACATTGACCAAACCTGCCCCGCCGCCCGCGTGTGTATGGTGGAGCGGGTAAACACCAGGACCTGTTTCTGCTTCGCTGGACCACGTGAGGTAACAGTCATCCGGATCTTTTTAAAGCGCCAACATTACATCATACGCTGTTCTTTGTTTAAACTGGAACATCCTTTCGTTTTTTACCGAGATTATGGGAGTTTTGTGTCTGCTGAGTTGTGGTTAAGGTATATAGACACTTTCTGATATTCAATGTAAAGAAAAATATGGTTCTTTTTATCTGATCAGTTAATATATATCTAACATATAATTCCTGCAAGAACCTGCATAAATACATGACGTGAGACACCTCGAACATTGGTACCGTAAAACGAGTTTGTGGGAAGGAAAAGAAGTAAAGGTGAGAAAAATATAAAAAGCGAAGTCACATGGCACTGTGTGTTGGGGAGGGGGAAGGGCAGGTGGGTGTGACCGACCCCTGGTGTGGGTACGGGACAGGTTGTTGGTCGGGACAGGAATCAGGTCTAGGCCGAAGACGTTGCTGGGTTGAAACAGAACTGGACCCTGTCCCCGGCCGCTGAACCCGCCGAGGGCATGTTTTGGTGATGGAGGATATTGTTGTGGTAGGATGCACGCTCAGAGAGAGAGAGAGAGAGAGAGAGAGAGAGAGAGAGAGAGAGAGAGAGAGAGAGAGAGAGAGAGAGAGAGAGAGAGAGAGAGAGAGAGAGAGAGAGAGAGAGAGAGAGAGAGAGAGGGGGGGGGGCAGGTACAGGAGGCAGGAGAGTGAACCTGCCAGAGTTGACGCTGTGCATGATGGGAGGAAATCCCCAAGAGAGAAGAAAAAACCCAAAGGCGGATTAGGAGTGGGAAGGCCATGGATGAATAAATAGAAAAGAGAT
>NC_087154.1:1890000-1900000 GCF_035594125.1 Scylla paramamosain | reverse complement strand
ACCAAACTGAAAATGTACAGAGGGGGTGGGGAAATACTTAACATTTATCCTAAAGCTAAGTCTAATCTAGAAGGGAAATACTATTGATTAATGGCTCGCACCATGGTGGGAATCGCGCTGAGTCTGTACCGGTCCGTGCGCGGTGTGTGTGTGTGTGTGTGTGTGTGTGTGTGTGTGTGTGTGTGTGTGTGTGTGTGTGTGTGTGTGTGTGTGTGTGTGTGAGTGAGTGAGTGAGAGAGAGAGAGAGAGAGAGAGAGAGAGAGAGAGAGAGAGAGAGAGAGAGAGAGAGAGAGAGAGAGAGAGAGAGAGAGAGAGAGCACCTCCGCCATGGCCACGTTCTTTGTCTTGCAGGTGAGGTCAGTCATTACCCAGGTGTCCCCAGAGCGCAATGCAGAACACGTGGGACATCAATTCTTCCTGTCACAACTAATTTCATACTCTTCGGAACCTCCTGAGGGGATATTTGTGTAGTATTTTTGTTTAAGTATTTACTTTTTCTCTTCTTTCTTCATCACTTCTTTTTCTTGCATATTTTCCTCGTCAGCTGTCATTTGTATGTTAGGAACGTTTCGCAAAGACGCGTGTGCTTTTACAATCGGTATTTTGCTAGAAAGCGTTAGCATCTTTCCGTTCCCACACACACGACACGTACGCGGCGGGTGAGAGGAAATGTGTAATAGGCGGGGAAGGAGGGTGTATGCGCCCATTACTCATGACCTCAGACAAGGCGAACGGTTTGTAATTGCGTTTCTTATTGTCTCTGAAATAACTGCCTAATTTACTGGTGTTAATCAGGTCAGGTCAATTTCGCTTGTAATTCCTCCCCGGCCATTCCCCATAAGCTTCTCATCCGGCATACAGTGCGCACCACAGCGGCGTGTGGAGCAATGCTGTCCACAGAAGTGAAACGCCAACTCACAAAGACTGAAATGATGTACTTACGAAATCACCTAAGCGAAGATAAGCCCCAACGTGCACTTAAGGAAATGCCAAGCAGCATAAGTCAAGCGTCAGCCTACACGTAACGCATCACAAGAAAAAAAAGTGGGCCGTCCTTTCCTTCGGTCACCCGGCGCGAGGGGCGGGCGGCACGGGGAGCCTATAAATAAAGCCCCAACGCATTAATCTTGGGTCACTGGCCACGCGAAACGACGATGCTCCGTTAGATGAGCCGCATTTTCTTGGAGCGGCGGCGAAGAGACGACGGAGGGAGGGACGCGGGCTGAGGGATGAGGAAGGAGAGAAAAGGGAAGGAGGCAAGGCGAATGTAAGATCAGATGACTCATCGTGACCTGCTGGCCGTCACCTACTAATTAAAGCACCACTTGCTCTATATAGGAATTGAAGAAAAGCATATATTAAAGTTAAAAATAAGTATGCTTTATATGCACTGCATGTCACACACACACACACGCACGCACACACACACACACACACACACACACACACACACACACACACACACACACACACACACACACACACACACACACACACAGGTATATATATATATATATATATATATATATATATATATATATATATATATATATATATATATATATATATATATATATATATATATATATATATATATATATATATATATATATATATATATATATATATATATACACACACACACACACACACAGGTTGTCCCATGAGTTTCCATACATAGGAAAAATTATAAGAAATTATAGAATTACAGAAAAAAAAACATTTTTATTTATATAATATGCTCTACATGACTGCCTTTGTGTTGAAAACACATTTCAATGCGTGTCCTCTACTGCTGAATAACATGTTCAAACACATCTGGATTTATGCTTGTAATGGCATTCGTGATGCCATATGTATGGAAACTTATATATATATATATATATATATATATATATATATATATATATATATATATATATATATATATATATATATATATATATATATATATATATATATATATATATATATATATATATATTAAACTCACTCTCGCACTACTGGAGTCCCCCAAGCAAGCTCTTCGAGAGGTGTGATGTATTGTAACGTAATGTGGTGTGGTGTGGTGTGGTGTGGTGTGGTGTGGTGTGGTGTGGTGTGGTGTGGAGTGGAGGGAAAGCGGCAGAAGGAAGGCGGGCTGTGGTGGTGCAGCCTGGCTGCTCCTCCACAAGCCTGCCCACTCACTACCTGTACTCAGAATTAGCAGCGTCACTCCCACTATACATGAACTAAGCCACGCCCTTCCCAGCCCTCTGGTAACGCAAATTCACTCCCATTATCTTTCCCTCTACAAGCAAAGGCCATTTCCTCATTAAACTTGGAAATTCAGCCGCGTGTGTAAGAGCGCGAAAAGGAGACCGAGGCTCCTCTAGAGGAAGGAAGCAAAACAGTCATGTAGGTGGCAAGAATTTGTGATAGGCTCAGATAAAAAAAAAAAAAAAGTTGATTGCGCAGCTGACGTATTATGTGTATCGTGCTGGGCCGAGTGTAACGCAACACTGCGAGGTGCCTCGTGTCCCTCACACAGCACTTTGTGCCATTAAAGCCCACACACCAACACACATAAAGGCGACACATCCACCGCCTGTCACTCCAACCGTGGTGGCCTCGTCTGCCCTCCTTCCCTTTCCATCTCTCACAACTAGACTGTCTCCGCCATAAAATCGGTAGTCAACAAAAACACCCCCGTTTGTTTTTGTCGGTATAAAAGCTTTCCACTTGGGCGCACTCCACCGATACTCGCCTGTATGGTATTATAACATCGCACACATTAGCTAAAATATGTGGTGTATCGGCCTGAGGAAGAGGTCACCTGTCGTAGCCTCGCCGAGCTGGATCCGCCTCGAGGTCACGCTACCCACCTGTGAGGTGAAGGGGAGGGACGACAGGCTCCTCTCCACTGTCTCCTTTTATTTTTCTTTACTAACTCCTTTTAAAAGTTGATGGTAACGCTTCATTGAGCAAGGCAATTTGGATGTGGCATTGGACCAAGTTATTGTTTAAATACTTTGTTCAGTAAACTGGTACAAGGCCAAATCAACCACATTCCCGCTCAATTAAACACTGCATTTCAAGGAACCCAAGGCAAGGAGTGGAAAAAAAATCGTTCACAGGCGACACAAAAGAGAATATATATATTTGGCGATGGGAGATGTTTTATACCGCCAGCTACGAAGACCCTGTAATGTCACATCCGTCATGACAAGTGTTAAAACTGTTCTGAAGCAGTTTCTTCTTCCATGTCTCGAGATATTCTTGCTGAATTATTTTTTTTATGCGTCCTACGAAAATAAACTGAATTTAGAGTATGCATGCAAAAAGTGACCTGAGAGAGAGAGAGAGAGAGAGAGAGAGAGAGAGAGAGAGAGAGAGAGAGAGAGAGAGAGAGAGAGAGAGAGAGAGAGAGAGAGAGAGAGAGAGAATAATGACACACATACATGGGAGGGGCCAGTGAGCGATACATTACAGGCCTGATAATGAAACATACTAGCAAGAGGAGGAGCAGGAGGAAAGGAGCAGGAAGAAGATAAGTAGAATACAAGGAGGAAGAAGGGGAAGAGGAGGCCGATCAAGGATACGAGGAGGAAAGAAACAAAAAAATATATAAATAAGCAGAGGTAAGAGGAAGAGGAAAAGAAGGGAGAGAAAGAGGACGAGTAGTCGATGGAAATGTATCAGAAAACGAGATATATTTTTATATAGTGCAGAAGGAAAAGTAAGAGTAGGAGCCGGTGTCACAGTAAGAGTAGTAGTAAATGTACGTAGGAGGAGGAGGAGCAAAAGGCTGACCTGGTCCCGCTACACGCCCCCACATACACCACCCACTCCAGCCAGCAAGTGACCTGACCACCAACCAACCAACCAACCCCCTCCCCACCATCCACGACCTGTATGAACCTACTCCTCTCTTCTTCCCACCACCACCTTCTCTCATCCTTTCTTCCCCAATACCCCATCTCCTGCTCCCTCCTCCCGACCTGTTTGGACCAGACGCACCCTGACCCCTCCTCCCTGACGCACACCTGATGCTTAGTGCCCGTCTAGACCTGATTCACTATGCTGGCTTGAGGTACCTGCGGCGCCGGGGGAGCGGACGGCCTCATCACACGATATTCTTGTTTATGATATTTCGAACTCCGTGGCCCTCGGCGGGGTTACAGAGAGAGAGAGAGAGAGAGAGAGAGAGAGAGAGGAGAGAGAGAGGAGAGGAGAGAGAGAGAGAGAGAGAGAGAGAGAGAGAGAGAGAGAGAGAGAGAGAGAGAGTGAGAGAGAGAGAGAGAGAGAGAGAGAGAGAGAGAGAGAGAGAGAGAGAGAGAGAGAGAGAGAGAGAGAGAGAGAGAGAGAGAGAGAGAGAGAGAGTTTCACCTTCTACAACGTACTCAAAGATGCGCCACACAAGTCCCAACCTTCTTTTTTTTCTTTTCCCTTTACTTACGTTGACCTTAATGAAACTATAATCTGCATTTTTTTTCACCACTCTCCCTCTTTCTCTTTCTCACACACAATGAAAGTTGGGCTTCATTCATGCTGATGAGGCTCAAGTTCCCGTGTCGAGGCTTCAGGTGGGATGCTAGGGCCTCGATGCAGTAGGTCTGGCCATCCTCCAACACCTTCCGCTTCCTTTAATTGTCCTATTTGTATGCACACGCCGCTCTCAGAGTGAACTTTACATCATTATATATTCATATGAAAGTATAGCTGCGCAGAAAATAAAGAAGGTGCCTTTGTCTTTTAATGCGGCGGGAACAGTGGCTGAGAGTGACTACGACGTGGAGGGGCGCCTTGATTAGTGTAGGCTGATGTTTCCGGTGGTCAGTACCTGTGTATCTGTGTCTCCATCTTATTATTTTGCCATCTTGCTACTGTTCCCATATCGATGCCTCTGTTTTGTGTCCAGGAGAAGCAGCAGCATGTGGTGTCTGGTGTGTGGGTGTGCAGGAAAAGGAAAACAACAATTATCCAAATAAGAAGTGATGATGAACCGCTCATCCCCTCTACTTACGATTTCTCATCACGTAACAGTGCGCAATTAGACACACACACACACACACACACACACACACACACACACACACACACACACACACACACACACACACACACACAGCCTAGAGCTATTGAAAACTTCACACATAGTTATTAACCGTGTCACTTGTGATTCTAATCTAATGATTTGCTACGGCCAATGTCCCACAGCCCCGGAGGAACGCTCCTGCGGGCTGTGCCCTAATTAAAGTAAAGGCATCAAGGGGAAGTTTTTTTTTTTAAGATGAATGAACGTTAGTGGCGCAGCTTAGGAGGAAATGGGAAGAGAAGGAGCGAAAGTTTGTATGATGTGAAAATACGAGTAAGTCTGTCTGGACTGTACTGCCTGAGGATCTCAATATTGGCAAGAGCAGGGCGAGCCTCACTTATGGCCTGCCCGCACTCACTGCACAGCCACGGGACAGCTCACGCACACCTCACCCTCAGGACTCTACGCCTCGACTCACCTCCCTATTTGTCTTAATGTACTACCTTCGCAATAAACTCTACCTCAAGCCTAGTTTCTCTATCCTGAGAAGACGATCTCCTCCCTACAACATTCCTCGAAGACTAACTCTTTCCAAGCACGGCCCACAGCTGCCGTGGTAAAATATATACATTTAGAATTTTATTTCTCAGGGTTGCGACTATAAAGCCCACGTGAAAGAGACTTTATGGTGTGAAACGGCATAAATGAAAATCTTAACGGCGCGGTCGTCTTCATTAGTATTCCGCGAAAAAGAAGACTTCCTTAACGATGTAGAAAAAAGAATACATCCACCTTTTACAAATGAAGCTTTCTTTTCCAATCAGGAGACGCTGCGAGGGGATGCATGAGGCAACACTGACAACACGACGCGCATGTTTCTCAGCGGCAGTAAGTCTTACCAGGGAGAAAATAAACAAAAATCTCCGGAGGGTGCCTGCGGTGTCCTTTTGAGGAAGGTGACCACCAGCCAGCCTGCCTCGGGGGAAGGAGCAGCCGTGGCCTACTAGACGTCTGTGAAGGAAGGAAGGAAGGAGGGTAGGCCGCCCACCATATGATCTACACCGTGTATAGCATGAAAAGGGACGTGCGTGCGTGCGTGTTTCCTTGCTTCACCTGCCATGACAGGGAAATCGTGTCTGCACTGCAAAAAGCTTTACTAACGGCCAATGAATGCCGCGACCATCCTTAACCTGAGCTTTTCTTCTTTTTTCTCACCGCCAGCGAAACACTCAGTCTCCCTCTTAAATTCTCGAGACGCAAACATAACACGGGGAATACAAAGCAAGAACAAGGAGAGGCAAAGACGACTTGGCTGTTTTATTATTTTTTTTTCTATCAATATTTCCTTCAAAGTATTTGGTGGGAAGAAGAGTGGATTTTTTTTTCTCTCTGTCTTTCTCTCTCTCTCTCCGCCTCATTCCCTGTTCCTCCACCTTCATGTTACAGCTGTGGGCCATGACGTGGGCTGAGAGGGAATCTCGCGGGGCAACGACCACCACTTCTTCCCACTAAAAATAAGCCGTTTTCACTTTATCCCCACCTTAGCCACGCCGCACCTCTTTTGTGTGGAGTCTCTCTCTCTCTCTCTCTCTCTCTCTCTCTCTCTCTCTCTCTCTCTCTCTCTCTCTCTCTCTCTCTCTCATTATCTCTTTCTTCCTCCGCCTCCTCTCTCTCATTTATTTTTTCTTTATTACCCTAAAGTCAGAAATGTGGAAGGTTATCTTCTTTGCCGATTTTTTCCCCTTTCCCAGTTATCTCATGATGATATGTAATTAGCGTGGTTACTTATAAGATCGTGCCTGATGCTCGGTCCTCCGCTTCACCAAGATGCTCGATGCCGCTGCTCTTCCTCGCATCCTCGACTCCTCACCTAGCGCGGCCTGGGAGCTGCTGTTGCCGGTCTTAATCGCTGGTTCTGCTGCAGCTTCACTACTTCTTCGCAGTGCGCCGCCATCCAGTAAATTATCTTCAAATTCATGGGCGTGTTTTTTTTTTTTTTTTTTTTTACCTCTATAGTACACTGTATGTTTTCACTTTCTTTCTCTCCTCTAACTCGTCTTGGAAGGGAGACTTAACATTTTTCTTCCATATCTCTCAAGCTTGTGGACTTTCTAATGCACGTATCCCTCCAAACAGGGCGCTCAGACAACCTTCAGCTTCCTGCAGCAGATAACGAGTATGGGATGAGTTTCAAGAAAGTTTATTCTACATAAATCAAGGCGATCCGATTTTATGGTGACAGATGTCCTAGATAAAATTATGTAGTTTACTACCGCATGTTCTATCCAGCAGCAGACAAACAGACATTCAGTGCAATAAGTAGTACATACAGGAATAAGGAACAAACTCTGTGTTCCAAAAAACTTCACACTTGTTAGAACGGTGGCGGCCGTGGAACACCTTACAGAAGCCGAGACTTTCTCCACTTCCATATTTGATTCTTCCCAACACCTGGCCGCGTGTGGCCTCCGATCAGTGGCCTTGTTTTTACCTAGGCTTGTGCGGGAGAGCTCGACCTGAAGGAGGGGAAATGATGAGGTGGGGAGCGTGTTCAGGACCCACCACGTTTGCTGGGGGAAGTGCCTTTTTTCAATGCCCTCCAGTTATTTTTTTTTCCTTTACGTTTATAACTTCCCAGAATCATCTTTTTTTTTACCCTTCACCGGTTTCATCGTGCCGCCAAATATGTCTCAGCACTACTCTCTCTCAGAGGTATCACCTACTTACCATTAAAGTTTCCATAATCTTCATATCGTTCCATCAGCTCAGTCTCGTTGCCGGGATATCCTACATCATCACGCGCAATAAGGTCTGTGTGGCGGGCGTTTCACTATTTTTTTCATGATACGAAGCCATTTTTGGAGCCTCCTGCTGGAAGGAGAGCGGCGTGTCCCTGTGAAAACAATGTTCATTTTACACCTGCAGAAGTGTGAGGAAGAACCGCCGTCACTCGAGGGTTATGGTGTAAGGCAGAACACATTACACTAAATGTCATCCTCATTGTTCCTTCAATAACGTTCTTATTATGTCCCCGTGTCCTTTCGCTTGTACTTTTTCCCCGGTCAACTAATTTTTGCTTTAATATTTCTTATCATTATTTCTTTACTTTTCCCAATTCATTGCGTCCTTCGCGCCGCGGCCCTTCCGCACCCGTGGCTCTCCATGCACCGCCGCTGACCGCTAGCTAACTGTGCTTCCATGGCAGGCCTCACCATTCCGGCGAGGCGGTGGTGTCTTGCCGCCGTAACCCGCCCAGGTATGTGTTACGAGTCGGGCAATTATGGTCATTATGCCTGGGTCGGCCCGGAGCCTCATGCATGGGGGCTCAGCCAACATGCAATCAGCCCCCAGGGGATCTCTCTTGCCCCGAACTTAATTGTTGATTATTGTAAGTGCGAGAGCCAATTATGCCCGTCGCGACGACCGACCCGTGATGAATACTGACCCACTTGTGCCGTGCATGCCTGTGCCTGGGCCCGCATGAAGCTTTTGTCTCTAGGGTGGGACGAGCGTGTTTCTGGGCATGTTTGGCAAGCCAAGAGTGCATGCCTGTGACGGTCGAGGTCAGGGAATTCCTTTGGCTTGAACACAACAATGGGAGTTTTCTTTCTTCCCGTACCGCAGCAGCTTCTTATGCAAGGTCGTGACAAAGGCTACAGAAAATAGCAAGGAATGCAATTAAATACCAACCGAATATAATAAATGTACTAAGATTTTTTTTTTACTGTGTGGTGTGAAAAGAATCACTTTTACAAACGTCTTAATATTACCATCACCGCTTTTTTCTTTATCATTACTCAGGTACAAGCGGGGCTAATGGTGCCCTGCCTTACTTGGCGTGTCTAAGAGGAACGGGATTGGTGGACTGCTTCGTCCATCATAATGTGTTACGACATTGACAATTACTTAATGTCAGTGTGCACGCAAGCACGCATGCGCGCCAAAACACACACACACACACACACACACACACACACACACACACACACACACACACACACACACACACACTTCTTCCAACAAACAATAAGAAAACCCAAAATTACATTCATTTCCTGTATTCCAGTTGTCCTGTCCTTCTGTCACTTATGTCTTACTAATAACACAGAATCACCACACACACTTCGACTCACAACTTCAAAAAATACACTAACTACCAGTCATCGCTAACTGAACACAACATAATGAAGCCTCTGGGACGCATAACCAGATGATACATTAATATTAAGAAGCTGCTTACGAACAAATGTGTGCTCAGGGCGATGGAGAGAGAGAGAGAGAGAGAGAGATGAGAGAGAGAGAGAGAGAGAGAGAGAGAGAGGAGAGAAACGGTAAATCCAGCGATGTATCAGGTAGGTGGACGCGTTCACATAATTACACGTCAGGTAATAACTCGGCCCTCATTACCCCGCCAGTCACCCGCACCGCCAGGCAAGGGTCTTTCTCCCGAGGCAGGCGCTGGGCCGGACGCGTGCACCTCCCACCCGGGAAAGAACAGGGAAAACAATGTGAATGTGTGAGGCGTGCACCGGTTACTGTTTGTCTGTTGTTGTCTTAGTGGTGGTGGTTGGCGTGGTGGTGATGGTTTGGTAGTAATATTTCAAGTGGTGGTTGTAGTGTGTGGTGGTGGTAATTCTAGCGCTGGTGGTGAGTTTTTTCTTTTTTTTCTTTTTAGCGGTTTTGTCGTCATAGTCATCGTTGTTGTTGTTGTTGCTGCTGTTATTGGCAAGCACTGATGGTGTCGATGCTCCTGATGGTGTTGGCGAATGCGTGGTGGTGATAAAGTTGGTGCTAAATGGTGATACGAGGTAATATTCGTTGTGTTGAGTTGGTGGTAAAAAGGTATTAGTGGTGGGGATAATTGTGGGTGCTGGGGGTGTTGTTAGTGATAGTGGTGACCTCATGGTGGTAACAACTTAGTATCGTTAGTGTGGTGTCGAGAGGATGACGGTGGTGTTGCAGTACTTGTGTTTTAATAGTAAT
>NC_087154.1:1855000-1887500 GCF_035594125.1 Scylla paramamosain | reverse complement strand
GAATCATGAAAATAGACAGCTGCTTTTGGTGAAAGGACATACATGGATAAAATCTTTCTATGCTACGTAGCGGAGTAAAAGCTGGTAGTCTACTATTTCCTGGCATGCTGCACTGACCTTCTCAGGATAAGTACCCCCCTGCCAGCACCCTTCACATGCCACCCGTCGTCGTTATGGTCAATAAGAGACGCGTTGGGCCACGGGACGCAAGTGACCTCAATACAACTTGCGCAAATACTGGTGAAAAATGAAGGCATCGTGTTGGTAGTGACAAGTGCATCGGGTTCCCTGGTAGTACGAATATGTGAATGGGAGAGGCAGGCGGGCAGTGTGGGTGCGCCCGAGACCTGCCCGACCAGTGGCATCACGGCGTACAACTGGTCTGTGAAGGCCACTCATTCATGCTGGCGCCTCAATGACTCACTGCTACTCACTCTTACTCCGCCGACCTATTACACTCACGTCTGGCTTCTCGGAGTCCGCACAAAATTCATCTCACTTTCAGACACACGTGAATTCTTGGACCCTGGGCGGCTAAATGCGTTACGCAGCAAGACTACCAGCGGCACTACTTTCTACTGGCAAAAAAACACATCATCATGCAATCTTGTAAAGAGAAGCATGTGAGCCGAGTGTTAAACCTCATGATTGATCGTCCATGAATTCAAGTAGGAAGGACGGCGACAATGTTCACTTTCTCTAGCGGTTGCGCAGCCCTACCTCGCGGTCACATTTCGCAGCTCCTCTCAAACAGTCCCTCCAAACATGGTCCTAAAAGAGTCATAACTCAGCCCGTGCATCACTCCAACGGCGAGGCGAGCGACACTCCCCGCCTAGACGCTTACGGTTCCTTCAACGGGTATTTTCTGATTCAACATTCACCGCCTTCCTGACGAAGTAAGACATGGCAGGTGGTAGACAGGTGTGTGCGTGAGAGAGAGAGAGAGAGAGAGACGAGAGAGAGAGAGAGAGAGAGAGAGAGAGAGAGAGAGAGAGAGAGAGAGAGAGAGAGAGAGAGAGAGAGAGAGAGAGAGAGAGACACGCGTCCCACCATATAAACATGCAAGGGTCACGGCTTTTCTCGCCGGCTGTATGCGTTACGGAATCTCCCTGAGGTGTGTGCGTGTTTTCTTGCCTTTTTTTTGTGGCAGTCTCTGAGGCCGTCCAGCGATAAGCCATCACCTGAGTCGAGGCCCATGAAAGGTAATTACCCGTTCCAGTCGCGTCTAGAGAAAGTTCTTTTTTTTTTGTTTTTTTTTTTTTTTTAGGACGACGAATGGGATGCAGGAGTGATGTGAGACGGAGTGAAGGGGAGGGAAACTCTGTGGCCCTGTGTGAGTGTGAATTTGAGTGTGAGCGTGCCCAAGGTGAGGCGTAGTGGTGCAGGGGGAAGGCTGTCACGAGGCGAGGCATACCTGATGAAGACGTCAGCCACTATGAGCCGCAAAAGACGCCGTGGCATCCCAATAATGATGACAAATGCAGCAACATTCTTTTTAGCAAGTCCTCCTCCACTCTCTCCTTCCTTCCCGTTCTTTGTGGTGATAAATGCCACACCATCCACTTCCATTTTTTTACCTAGCACTTTTTAGCGTAGGAGAGACGCCTCATCACCAACGCCTAAAAAACGGCAACGTCGCCAATTCATCTGCAACAGCTCTTAAGCCTCTTACGCTTACAAATGTTTTTACGCAAGGCTGCTACCCATAAAGATTACCAAAGTATTTCTTTTCTTTTTTTGCTAGCTATTTCCACAAGAAAATTTAAAACCATCACTACATATGTAACGCTTTATTTTCTCCTCATTTTTGAAGTTTAGCTTTCTACCAGGTACGCCAACATGTGTTCCTGCGATTCATATTTCACCGAAGGGCAAACATGGAGATACAGGAAATGTGAGGTGCTGAAGAGTCAACAGGGTAGGACAAACACACCGACAACACCTCAAGGAGACCCTCCAAGTACTGGAGTACACACACACGCACACACACACACACACAACCACCAACACTACGACCATCACCACCACAACCTTACAAAAAATCAATTATTACGAAACACGCAGACAGTCTCTCTCTCTCTCTCTCTCTCTCTCTCTCTCTCTCTCTCTCTCTCTCTCTCTCTCTCTCTCTCTCTCTCTCTCCCTCTCTCTCTCTCTCTCTCTCTCTCTCTCTCTCTCTCTCTCTCTCTCTCTCTCTCTCTCTCTCTCTCTCTCTCCCTCTCTCTCTCCCTCTCTCTCTCCCTCTCTCTCTCCCTCTCTCTCTCAATGACAAATAGCTGCATACCGTTAGCCTTTGTTCTCAAGAGCAGTATGAAAAGGTGTTCATGTTTTCCTCCTTCCTCCCCCACAAGGCACATCCATTAGCTAAACACCACTACTTCAATTCCCTGCATCACTTTCGCAACGCTCGGTGAGAAGAGACACGAGAGGAGAGGAGAGAAGAGTCGCATCCAAGAGCCATGTGTGGACGCGTGCAGGTGTCATCCTGGGCGGCCGGCATGCCACTCACAGCTCGCCCAAAAGTTCAATGTCAGCGGGACCGGACATGCGTAGCTGGCGTCCCGGGCACATTACTACAAGAGGCGTGGCGTCCCCTCCTGAGAGGGCCGGCACATGGCACAGGAATTGGGCGGGACTGGCTTGCTCCTTGCCTAAGAAGCGTTTTTTTCGTCTTCTCCATGTTTTTGTTTTTTTTTCTTGACTATTTCTAGGTCGGTGTGCCATCCAGGGTCATCACCGCAATGTCGCCTCACCTCCGGGACCACGAGACCCTGACCTTCACGACTGGTAGGCATGCGAGGGCGGCGGCTCCTCCTGGTGACAGGCGTCGCGACGCCCACTCTTTTATCATGTTTACCTTCTTATATATCATGACTTTAACAGTTTTTAAATTGCTACTCATTCAATTGCTTGATTACAATCGCTTGTTCACACACTAAAGTATTCGTGTTACAATGATTAAAGAGGTTAACACATGTGACTAAACTTGGATTTCATGGAAACAAACAAATAAAAGCCCTTCCTCGGGGTGCCGAACTTTTGTATTTTTTCGATGCAGGTTATTGTTCCCGTGTCCCGCACACACCACCACTGACTGGCCGGTCTGGCGTGGCCTTGAGACTATGCACAGGGAGACGCGCCTCGCCTACCGACAACTTCTTTACAGGCCGCAGTGGCCGCGGAGAGGAATGCAGCGTGTTCTTGAAAAATATAACTTCTTTCTTGTTAAGGATGCTCGCCTTTCACTGAGGAGCTCCCTCGCCTTGTGAGATGCCCTCGACCGACTATCGCTTCTTTCATCACACTCCTTTTCGCTCGTCATCCTCAACGAATACCATCTTCATCTACATCTGTCTGCGGTCACACTCCTCCACTCACCTCTCCGCTCTCTCTGCAGCACGCCGCCCTTGGCTCACACTCACCACCTCCATGTTTCCAATACGCCGCCGTTCATCCAAACTCCTTACCTGAAACAAAAAGGTAATTATCAACCACCATCCCACAACCTTCGTCGTCCCCAAGCATCCAAGCCAGCCATTACCATCCATCACTGCCCTTCACTGTCCCTTCACCACTGTCATCACCATCCACCACCGTGGCCATCACCGCACTACCTCAGCCCCATCAGCGCCCATCAATCAAGGGAGATGACGCAGCGCCTGGTCCTTGCAACGCTCCGTCTGACCTCACTCACTCTCGTTCAGATCCAGAGCCTCCAGACTCCTACTCCAGACACACACACACACACACACACACACACACACACACACACACACACACACACACACACACACACACACACACACACACACACACACAGTTTCTTTCTCACTGTCTTCTGCTTCAAGGTAAATTTTCTGCTACTTGAGACTGCCCGACCAAGAATAAAAACAGCACCAGCAGAATGCCTCAACAAATATTTGCTTCTGATCTCTTTTCTCGTCACCAGCGCATGTCAGTCATGTTTATTTATTTTTTTCTCTTAGCATCATGATGTAAGTGATATGTTTTCCTGCAAAGCTCTCCTCTCTCTCTCTCTCTCTCTCTCTCTCTCTCTCTCTCTCTCTCTCTCTCTCTCTCTCTCTCTCTCTCTCTCTCTCTCTCTCTCACGTAAATAATACAATGAACATACATTAACAAGTGGAGAGGTCCTAGGCTGAACAATTCTAGGAAGTTACGCATCATACGTTTTCATTATGATTATATTTCTAATGCAAATTTCTTGAGATAAAACTTAAGCCTTCGGGATGATTGATAAGAAATAATAAATAATTTGGTGTAAGGGTATTGCCATTAGACTTTCATTCTGTGACGAGGTGCCTCACTCATCCTCGAACCTTAGTTGGCAGAACCAACAACAGGCGGACCCAAAGCGCTTGGCAGGGGCTGAGGAGGGGCAAGGAATGTGCCGCGAGGCTGTCAACGTAGACAACCACATCCTCCTCACGCCACCCCCATCCACTTTATTCAAAAGAACACAGGCGGAGGTGGCAGGCTGTGGGCGTGCAGGAGTTGCCGTGAATAACAATGGAGAGAGAAACTCGAGACCACGTGCACCCTCCTTATGACACCGTAACTCCCATGGCTGCCAGCCAACAGAGTGTTTCCAGACAAGTGTTTGTCACCTCGCCAGTGGGTCACCGTGCTTGGACACCATCACGCAAATACGCAAGAAATGACACTGCAAAATATTTGCATTATCATCGTATTTAATATTTAGTTAGATAAATCAATTTCTAATGCACGTTACACAATTCAAAAAAACTTTATAAAATCAAATATTTTTTCCTACATAAAAAAAAATAAATTCATTACTACATTGTCTCGATCTTAGATATTCTTGTTATATCGACGACTATTTTACTTAACTTGCTCAAGAATTCAAGATGTGACAGTCATGGTGAAGACTGCCGTTGCTACCGTGCAGCAGCCAGTGACACACTCTTACCGGTGTCCTAAAATCCTGGCAGTATTCAATTTATCAATTAACAATTTACGACATACACTATTCAGTTGATGACCTTGAGTCAGCAACGAGCCCTGAACATAAACAGCGAGTGTGTGCTCAGCCTCCATACTCGACTGTTTGCACTTGGTAGGTTTTATTGACGTAAGATTTGCATTGTTTACAGAGGCGTCACCAACCGCCACGCTGGTGCTGTGCCCGGCGCGGGGATCCATCAGCCAGGAACACAGGCTCATATCCATTTGAGTGGTGAGGAAGAGAGCATAGTAGTCGGTCACACGCCCCTCGCAAAAACTGGTTCTGGGGTGATCCATGGCTGCTGCCGCGTAAGAACGAGACTTATTGTTTATGCGATTTAAATACTTGATAATTCTATGTAAGGAGCGTGGAACAAACAGTGAAAGGAGGCGGAGACACAACACCTAAGGAATGTCATTTGTTACAAATATATTGAACGTATACAATCGATCAGGCATTTTATGTAGTTGATTTCTGAGAAAAAGCGTCTAGACATGGTGTGAGCCTATTGGACATGATTTTCTTTTTCACGAATCGAGTAGTGACCGGAAGAACGTGCCTATGATCCCTATAAGAGAGAGAGAGTCAAGCCGTAGCTCACCCTCACCAAGACAGACAAACACGTGCACGAGAAAACATCCGCTGAGAAAGACACTGATCAGATATTTCTAACCATCAGTACGTTTGTCCAAGAATACTTTTCCTTGTCTGTCAGTCCGCCTGTCAGTTCCGAGTCATCTGAGCTAAAAGCTAAATTAACCCTCAGAAACTGTTGACGTGGAGGGGGTGCTAAAAAATATAGCACGATGCCATTATAAGTCAGGAGTCGACGTGAGGCTTCTTATCGCTGACAGGCAAGAAAGGCGAGAAAGATAACCAGGACAAGGAAATCCTCCTGTCTGATAGGAGTCGTGGTGAACAATGAGTAGAATCAGATAAACGCTAAACAATAATGGAGTCAGAAAAAAAAAATACAAAATGTGCTAAAATGCATGAAAAAAAAAACTATCATAATATGGTTTGGAATAAAAAAAAAACCCATAGGAAGGTTGACAACGAGGAAAGGTAAAAATAAGTGTAAATATAATGTAGCGAGGAAGGATTCATGACTGGGACGAAGGAAGGAAGGAGGGAAGATGACAGCGAGACAGAGAGAGGAGAGGATAGACAGAAAAAAGAAGGAAATAAAGAAAAGAAGACAAAGACGAAGAAGGAAGAAAAGAAAAAAAAGAAAACGAATGAAGAAAGGTTAAACGTAAGAGGAAAAACAACGAGAAGACAAGACAAAAGAGAGGAGAAAACGAGAACAGTGAAGAGGACAAAGGAAGGAGGAAAAAGAAGAAAAACGAGGACAAGCAGGAGGAAGAGGAAGGGGCCCAGAGTGAGTCAGAAGGAGAAGCAGGACGTTTAATACTGAAGTGATAAGCGTGTGTAAAGATGAGTATCTTTTTAACATGTCCTGGCAATGGGTGTGTCCCTTACTGTCGAAGGTACCGCTGGAGGAAGTGCCTACTGAGAGACCCTATAAGGTGCACGGAGGACACTTGCCTCTTGACTTACACGCCCCTACAACCATAATTATCCCCGAGGCCTGCAGGGCTGAGTGGCGGGTGTGTCTCGTCTCGTACATCACAGAATGAAGTTGTAACAAAGGAATATATATATTACGAGTGTGGTAGCAAGGATTAAAATGATTTATGCTACTGAGAGATTGGGAGGAGTGGCGGGAGGAAACCACTGCACGGAAGCTGGGATTTGTAGGCAAAGAGGGGAAGTGTGTGTGTGTGTGTGTGTGTGTGAACAATCTGGTGGTGCTAGAGTTGCTTTCCTTTTTTCACATGCTGAATATTTTCCTTCCGTTCTTGTACAAGTATATATCACCCCCGAGACCAAAGCTTGTGCATGTTGTTAGTCTGCACCTGAACGTCGTGTATGAACATCGTGCATCCAGACGGTGCATGACTGACACACTCATGCAGCCAGTGTTCATTGTCATTACGTCGCTCCTTCTCGGTGAGGGAATGCATATCCACCAGTTAGTTATCACTGAACACCAAAAAGGCTCAGCCGGTGGTAATAAATTTCAGCAGAAAAATGACGTCCAGACTAAGTACCGCTGTCTTTAATCATCATTATATTATAATACCAGGTTTAAGTAATTAACGTTTGGAAGTTTAAATACCCAGCGGTCAGCAAAGACTCAGGATGCGAATCGTCTTGCCCAAATAAGCTTAGCAGCGGCACCAAACACAGCAAGCGGAGGCCCTGTCTGGTGGCAGGGCGACCCGCCCCTCCCGCGCAGGCGCTGACGAAGACTGGATTTTAATAGCCCTTTATCTCTTCATCTGCAATTCTCAACATGATTCCCTAATACTGCAGGCAAACTAAAACAATATATGCTCTTTCTGATACGGATTAATCGTCTACATCAACATTTCTGTGTTCGTGACGAGGCAACACAGGAATTACATGATTTCTTTTGTCTTACAGTAAAAGTTAAGCACGGGGAAGGCTTTCGTTACAACAGCCTTGGTGGCGAAAATGTTATGCCACCAGTACAAAGACGGATCTGATCTCCTGATAGGGATGTGATAGTAAAGGGAAGAAATGCATGAGAGAGAGAGACCGTCGCTATATTACGGGTGGTAGCTGGCGAGAAAAATACATTCAGCAAACTACTTGATTATATGCAAAAGAAACTGACTGCAGGGGCTGTTCAAGATAGCAAAATGATCAAACTCTCTCGTGCGGCTGAAAATACGTAGGGAGAATAAAAGTAAAGTGATGATAGGAGGCCAGATATCAGGAGAGGAAAATAGCAGGAGGTAAAAATAAAGATAATGATGAACCAGTTTCCATTGGACATCATTAGCTTTTATCGATCAGTTGCGTGCGTGTTTGTGGAGAGAGGAGGTGGAGAGGTGGAGAAAAAGCCGCAGAGGAAGGGCAGAAGAGAAGGCAGGGAGAGGAAAAGGGAGATGGGAGTGAAAGAAATCTTTGGAAGAGAGAGAGGAGAGGAGGATGATAGTGAGAATAGGGAAGAGATCAAAGAAGTGTTGAGGGAGACGAGAGAGAGGCGAGAGGCTGAGGGAGGGAATGAGAAACAATAGCGTCGGGGAATGGAGCGAGGATCGGTAGGTGTGTAGGACGCCTCCCTAATGGTGCTGATAAGCCGAATAAATTAACAGCATCAGAGGCGCTAATGATGACAGCGAGGGATGGTCAGCTGGAGCAACACGAGGTGACAACACGAACCTCGAATTACAGAAACTCGGGGATTGATAAGCGCCACGAGATAAGAAATAAAAAAAGTTACGGAAGACTATAAACCAGAAGAAAAGTCAAAATAAAAGGAGGCAGTGGTGCGAGTCTTGGGGTGATGGCGGGCACAAGCATAAGCAGAAGAAGGAGAGAAGCACGAAGGATGAAGGAGGTAAGCAGGAGTGGTAGTAGTGAGGGAGGGTGAGGGAAGGAGGGAGGCCAGGGGAGGGCAAGCATTGGATCACGCCTGCATGATAATTATGGTAGGGGGGGACAAGGGGGTGGGGGACAGCCTCCCGCCCAGCACAGCCAGCCTCAGCGTGCGGCTCGGGAAGGCCCTGCCGTGTGCATGCCTCCCTGCCTCCCTCCTCAGCTTCCCTCACACACTGCTCCTTCCTTCCTTCCCCTCCTTCCCTCCTTCACCACCTATCACGTCCTCCAGTGCTGTTACCTTATTTTTTTCACTTATTCTCCTCTCCACATTCCTTATCTTTTTCGCTCTCTCTCTCTCTTCTCTCCATAATATTATTGCGTTGTATTATTTTCGACTCTTATTAAGCGTCTTTCCTTCAATAGCCTCTCTGTAGGCTTTTAAGATGTCTCATTCGGCTAGGTTTTTTCATGTTAATATAGTCTCTCTCTCTCTCTCTCTCTCTCTCTCTCTCTCTCTCTCTCTCTCTCTCTCTCTCTCTCTCTCTCTCTCTCTCTCTCTCTCTCTCTCTCTCTCTCTCTCTCTCTCCTATCACACCCCCATTCCATGTTTCACCATGCACAACACATCTCTCAGTTCCCTTCCTACTCTCTACAAAAATCTACGAGTCGCATTTTCCTTCTGCCTCTTCCTTCTCGTCATATCTCTCAACCCTAAGCCATCCTCCTTCATCCTCCCTTCGTGTCCGGCCAGAAGGCGAGTACGGCGGCACTCCACCCTCGCTTTGTTATCTAGGAGAAAATGTGTGACAACCTTCCTCTAATGCAAATGAAAGCATAAACCCCGTGCAGCGACGCGCCTCCCAGTCTGTCCGTGCGGAGGTGCAGCTCGTCACCTCCACCTCTTAAGCTTCTCGAGGATACCCACCCAGACACAGCACTCCTACAGAAGCGTCGTAGTATGGGTGATAATGCAACGGAGATTGAAAGTAGAGATAAACAAATATAAATAAGAGGGTTAGTGAAGGTAGGTACATAGGGAATAATTATAAAAAAAGAGAATAAATAAATGTTGAGCAATTAAAAGAAACGAAATGAAAGAAAGAAAACCAGAAATGAATAAAAATATTAATAAAAGTTAATAAGTGGGGACCAGTAAAGGGAATGATTAAAAAGTTGAACAATTAAAAGGAAGGAAATATGTTAAAGAAAAATGAACAAATGAACACGAATAAGATTTAAATTAATAGATGAGAACAAGAAGGAAAAAGTGAAAAAAAATAATAATAATAGCGCGTTAAGAGAAAAAAAGGAAACAAGTGCGCAGATGAAAGCTATTTAACAATTAGAAAGGATGAAAAACATGAAAAAAAATGCCACAAAAGTCAAAAGAACGAATGAAAACACTGAATCAGAGAAAGAGACAGACAAGAATAAATGAAGAGGGAAGTGACTGAACACATGAACACATAGAAAAGAAGGAGGATGCAGGTAAATAAAGACAGGAAAATTTTTAAATGAAGGAAGTAGGATGGACGAATAAGTAGACACAAAGAAGGAAACAATAAACCGTTGAACAATTAGAAAGGAAAAGGGAAATGTTTGTACGAATGAACATGTAAAATCGAATAGAGAAATAACTGAACAGATAAATACGTAGAAAAGAAGAAGAAAATTTGCCAAGGAGGATGCGTGCTATTAAAAAAAAAAAAAAAGCGAAATGTTAGTAAATGTTTAGACAAGTAATAAATAAATAAATTAATGGTTAACTATTATATACCTTGAACATGTTGAATAAAAATAAAAAAAAACACGTAATCCTAGTAATCAAGGAAATGTGTACATACTCATATGTTGCTAAAATATAATTGGTTTAAACACTAAAATCAATAAAAAAAAAAGGGAAATAGGAAAAACTAAACTTATGTATAATAATCAGTCATCAACTAATACTATTACTACTGTTACGATCACCATTACGATTACTTCTATAAAAAAAATAATAAAAATGTGATGATAGTAGTAACAATAATAATAATAATAATAATAATAATAATAATAATAATAATAATAATAATAATAATAATAGTAATAGTAATAATAATAATAACAATAACAATAACAATACAAGCCACACTTTAATTAACTGATGCCTCTAAAAATGTGACAAAAAAAAAAAAGCACATCTATGAATGTCTGACCTCGAGAAAAAAAAATAATAAACGTAAATATGGCCATTCTCGTGTGTGTGTGTGTGTGTGTGTGTGTGTGTGTGTGTGTGTGTGTGTGTGTGTATAGCTCCTCTCCAGCATCGTTTCCCAGTGACGTGCGCCCCGTATAAGTCACCGAGTAAGTCTAAAGTAACATCTAGACTAAAGCTGCCCAGACGTGGAGTGTGTGGGCGAGGTGGTGACTACACTACTAGATGACTCACAGAAAGCCATCTCTCTCTCTCTCTCTCTCTCTCTCTCTCTCTCTCTCTCTCTCTCTCTCTCTCTCTCTCTCTCTCTCTCTCTCTCTCTCTCTCTCTCTCTCTAACTGAATTTATCGGGAGGTGTGAGCGGCAGGTAGTGGCAGGGACGAGGGGGAACCACCTGCTTGCTGCCCATCACGTCCTGGCAGCGGCGACCCTTGGGTGTCTATATGAGTGGGTTTTAAGAGACAGACAAACATGGACGAGCGCGTGCGCCGCGGCTACACGGACGGACGGACGGACGGACAGACGGACGGACGGACGGACGGACGGACGGACGGACGGACGGACGGACGGACACACACACACACACACACACACACACACACACACACACACACACACACACACACAACGAATGCTTAAAATAATCATGGCATTACTACTACTACGAGTACTACTACGATGACGACGACGACGACGAGAGAGAGAGAGAGAGAGAGAGAGAGAGAGAGAGAGAGAGAGAGAGAGAGAGAGAGAGAGAGAGAGAGAGAGAGAGAGCAAAAAGCAAGAGAGAAAGGTTAGGTTCATGAGGAGGAAAAGTGTGCCGGAGCAAACATAAAGTTGGAGATGTGATGGCCGGAACGTATTTATTAAATAATCTGCCGAGGTTGTTAACCACAGCTGAGGGAGGGGAAGGGTCGCAGGGAGTGCTACAGGGAGGAGGGAGGAGCAGCGGCGGGGAAGAAAAGAAAATGCAGTGGCGGAGGGAAGGGACGAGAGGAGAGGAGAGGAAGCAAAGACGTGAAGGAAATAGAAATAATGCTAAGACTAAAGGTAAAGTAAAGAAGAAAAGAGGCATGACGCCAAAATGGAGAGATAAATGAAGTAGCAAAGAATTTATTATTTTTTTATTTATTTATTTTTTTTTTTAGCATCTGAAGAAAAATTGAGCTTATTAGCGATGGAGATTAGCTGAGAAAGACCAACTCCTTACTTCAAATGCAAAAAAAAAAATAAATAAACATCATAATAATAACACTGTGAAAAACAGGCAAAACACTGAACATTAAAATAACTGGCTAGATTTGAAGAATAAAAGGGAAGAGAAAAAGAAATAATTATGCCAGAGGAAAAGGAAGCAAAAAAAGAAAAATCTACTTATTTCTTCAATAAAGTACACGTACCTTGTTAGCATTACTTAAAAACTACGGTACGTTAGGTACAGACACCACACACCCGAGGCAAGACGGACGTATGACTGAGAAGCGCCCTAACAACAGGTGGCTGACACTATTATAATGTTGGTAATAATCCCCCTCAATCTCCTTATTGGCGCACTCATCACTTGGCTTCCCTTCTCCTTCAAATGCTTCACCTCCCTTATGCTTGTACCAAATTGCAGACTCGTACATAAACGGAGTAAGTTACGACTCCCACATGATCCACCGTTCAGGAGCTTCCACACGGGTGGTCTGGCGGGGCTGGGGCCTGACCAGGCCTTACCGCCGCTCTTACGCTCCTATACGCAGCGAAACAAACAAATTTAACACTCTTTCCTCATCACACACACACACACACACACACACACACACACACACACACACACACACACACACACACACACACACACACACACACACACACACGAATATATGAGCATGAAAGAAAGGGATAGAAACAAAAATTCAGCTTCCATGGAGCAATCACTTACTCATCCCGAGGGGTCAGCAAAGGATGGTTTCCCTTTTTAGAAAAAATGAGTCTTCTTGTGTAAAATCCCACTGTGTGTTGAGAAAGAAAATTTAGAATTGGGAAAAGGAGTCAATGTCACGAACTACAAATAAATTGCGTGAGAGTGTACAGCATGAAAATTTTGAATACATATTAAAAAAAAAATTAATCGATTCTCCAGTATTCCAAAGACAAAGATTCAATTATAATAGACAAAATACAAGTTTAATGTGACTAACTGAAAAAAAAATTACTGGTGACAAAAGGCCGGAAAACATGAAGGCCGAAGAGGAGAGGAGCAAGTTACTTAACAAGGAGAAAAGCTGCCCAGACAAGATGCCACTAAACACAAGCTGACCTGCAACTGGAAATATAGAAACAGATTTCAGGTTTCATGTGTTAACGAAGATGTCATTGACACCACGAAATCTAACTTGACAACACTGATTAGGGAGCTGAGAAAAAAAAAAAATGGAAAGATGTTCATGAAGAGGATAAGTGTAAAAAAGCAACAGTGATTGGCAGGAGGAGAAAATATATGCAAACTGAAACTAAAAGAAATTAAATTCCAAGACGAAAATGAATAAAGTAATCTGCAAAAGGCAGAAGTAGGAAAAGAGAACAAGAAATATGAAGGTGGTGAAAGAAACCATTAGGAAAAGTAAGTGGATTAAACACACTTTTAATATCAAGATGCAAGATAAGATAAAGAAAACTACTGGTTCGTTTTATATAGCATTATACAATTCAACCATCACGCTTCCATAAATATGTGTCAGCACATGACGATGCAACACAGCATTAAACAAAAACGCAGTATATGCCAACCAACATGAAGAGCACAAGTAAGGAAGGAATGTTGATGAATATTATACAGGACGTATCCTTGATGATTCACCGCAAATCAGAGTTTTCTTTTTCTTTCTTTTTTCCTGCCTTCCTTTCAAAGCAAGCCTCAGGAAAGGCTCCTGAACAACAGTGCAACTTAACAGTAATACTACTGCATAACAAGAGAACTGAAAACTCATTATCATCCTTATTAACCTGTCACAAAAATATACAGCGTTTTCTTCTGAATATTCATTAACAGTCTGGCCAAAACTTTAAATGAAAATAAAGCAGACGAACGGACGAGGTTGAGAAGAAAGCACTCAAACACAGAACATGACAGGTAACTAACAAAACCACAAAATACTTGCATAATAAACTTTAGTTCTCAAGCACGCTAGACTATCAAGAGGCATTAGATTAAACAGGACTAAAAGTGTTCTTAAATCTATTATACATTACTGGTCTCTGCTTAGTTTCTATGCACGCAGCACAGAAAAGACCAGACGACATGTTCACACAACATCGACAAGTTTGTTGAGGAGAACACGCTGTTAACATTGTTTTTTGTTACTTCTTAATATTGCTTTCTAAAACTTTATCTGGGAAATTAAGGGCATAAACATAAATAGATGCCTCGCACACCAAATATGAGTTTCAAGGGGAAAAAATAAAGAAATTTACTGACCTCAATAAGGAAATGCTAACGCTAGTGTTAAAATAAACAGAACCAAAGTTAATGTTTAAGACAGTTTCACAAAGTCATTAACATTTACAAAGCCGGGGAATAGTTTCAATAAAATAAAGTCCATTGTTACTGAGATCAGTACCTAAAATTAGTAAACATTATAAAAACTTTTCAAAGCACACACACACACACACACACACACACACACACACACACACACACACACACGTGGTAGGAACCATCTGATAAACACAGACGCGCCACAGGTAGTTCCTAGAGAAAAGTCTTTAACTATCGCTTATTTAGCTGTGTGTAGGACGTGAACCATGGAAATTAAATTAGGAGGAATCGCTTAATAGGATGCAGAGGGAAAAATGCAAAGGCTGATAATAAGAGAAAAAAATACCATGGCTAATAGAATATTGAAAATTGGACATAAGACTTGCCAGGAGATGAAGCCAAAAGAACAGATGAGGTGCTGAGAGACTTATTAACTGCTACCCAAGATGAAGTGACCGCTGAAGAGTTACACCAGATAGTACATGAAAGAATAAGACTGAAAAGATCTGTAGGCAAAATTTGGCACATATTAAGACTGCAATGACTCATGAAGAGAAAAAGGCCTTTATCTAACAATATACTTGCCAACTCACACACACAAACACACACACACACGATAAGGCAGAACTTGAGGAAGACGGAGGGGTCACTTCAAGGCGTTAAGGTCTATTGGATCGCAGGTTAGATAACAATACCCAAGGAAAATAAACGCCTATAAATGTTTCAAACAGGGAATACTCCATGCAAGAAAGCTCACTGAGTCCATTCTGATGTTGCTGACTTAAGAAGATCAGTCGATAGTTATAAAAGCACCAAGAGACGAAAGAAAGTCCCTCCACAAACAGAAGTATGTATTAGTGTCCAAGATATGAATGCATGACTGGATAAATGTATTGAAACGCACGGTGATGCAGGAAATGGATAAAAGAAAGGCAACATTCCCAGGTCTGGCCAGCCATGAACGTCTCCAATGGGTAGAAATAATAAGGTGGAGTGATGACTGAAAGGAACAGCTAATCGGTGTGTGTGTGTGTGTGTGTGTGTGTGTGTGTGTGTGTGTGTGTGTGTGTGTGTGTGTGTGTGTGTGTGTGTTACTTTACTATTGTTTTAGAGTTCGAATGTTTTTAGGTAGTTGGTTAGTGGCGTCAGTAAATAATTTGTTTCTTTAAGCTGCAACGTTTATTATCTTGTTTTAGTGTTTAGCCCAAAACCAAAATTACGTATGAAATGAATTGGATCATGATAGTCTATACATGCTGAAAACGTGATGTAATGTACTGTATCCTTATAAAGTTGTGGTCAATAAACATACTACTACTATTACTGTGTGTGTGTGTGTGTGTGTGTGTGTGTGTGTGTGTGTGTGTGTGTGTGTGTGTGTGTGTGTGTGTGTGTGTGTGTGTGTGCGCGCATGCGTGTGTGTGTGTGTGTGTGTGTGTGTGTGTGTGTGTGTGTGTGTGTGTGTGTGTGTGTGTGTGTGTGTGTGTGTGTGTGTGTGTTAAAAGTGTCTCTTAACTTTTGTTTCGTACAAGAAACTTTCCATCTACCTTCAAGCAGCACACATTAGTCTCAGACTTGGTGTAAGGGGATAAAATCAACAATAAAAACTTAATAAATATACACGATAAATATTTTTTTTCCACCATATTTCGCAAGATTATACTGATTCATTTTAAAGATATATGACAACGATAATATTTGGATTAAAGGATCAAGTCATTTTTCTTCACACACCTCCAGTGTTCATCAACAGTCCACACCTCTTCATTTGCATTCGTCAATGGATTAAAGAGAATGAATCACATTTATCGCTCAACATCAGCGGGTGGCGGGTGACTTTAGTGTGCCGCGGCCATCTCACCCAGCCGCCCCACACCAGTGAAAGTGGAGGAGCTATACACGTTGTGTATGTGTGTGTGTGTGTGTGTGTGTGTGTGTGTGTGTGTGTGTGTGTGTGTTTGTTTAATATATATATATATATATATATATATATATATATATATATATATATATATATATATATATATATATATATATATATATATATATATATATATATATATATATATATATTCGACTATATCAATATTGCATCATCGTTTATCTTGCTAATATTAGGTTATCTTACTCAGAGGAAGTTTGACTCTTTACACACGAAGGTATGCAAGAGAGACGAAAAGGAAAAGTGGTTAGCCAACAATTACGCCAGAGAGCCCTTCACTTCCCGCATCCACCATGATCAAAGGAAATTTCTGGTCGTTCATCAGACATGAGCAAATGCCCATAGTTCTCGTGAGAGGCACAGCGTGTGCTGCAGCAGACGGCCGGTACAGCCACCGCGCTGCCGCTGATCCATTTGTGAGCGTCTGGCAAGCTATTGCAAAGCGTGTAATGAGCGACTCATTTCCTTAAGGGTAACGAGACGACGTTCCAGAACGCGGTGGCTGATGAGGGAGGGACTCGTCCTGTTCCCTGAACGAGGCGCGGGGCAGCGCGCACCACGCACTCATTTCCATGTAGCATGTTAACTATGCTGCCCCCGCCCCGCCATGCAGAGCAGCCAGACAGATGGCGCAGGGACTGCTGGGGATCAGGGCCGCGATGAAGATGAACCTGCTGACGTGGAAGAATTCATTTGGACAAACAAAGAAAAGTCCGTGTTGTGCTCTGAAACTTGAGGCCATTTCTTTCCCAAACAAGAGACGAATAAATAGCACGGTGAGGCTGACACATGTCTGTTTGGCTGACATGTATTAATTGGTGACTACCTGTGGCATTTTTTTCAATCACGCCAAGGAAGCATGACGTGACGGATGGTAAATATATCATGTGCAAATATTCAGGCACAGGGATGGATACAGAGGAAGCACAATGTATGTACGAGTATATTCGTGCATATGAACTTCACGTGACGCGGCAGCCACAAAATCGTTCCTAACTGGAAATTATTTGGCATAACATCATTAAATCAGGAGAACATAACAGAGTGAAGAGTTGACGTGATGCTATTTCTTTCAATCTTCAAGAAATATTTTAAAATTTTCCTTAATGTAAAACTAATCAATATCGCTAAACATCTGATTCTTCCAATGCATAATTTTTCCACCAATCATGCAAACCAAAACCTGGCAGGAACCAATGTAGAGTATTTTTTTTTCGGACTTCAATCTCCGGACTGCACTGTCATTACAATAATACAGCAAACCATCAGGAAAACCCAATTAGTAACGAAGAAAAAATAATCAAGTTAATAATAACATGTCCCTAAGGTAATTTGTAAACGCCTTGTTACCTCGCGTTTGTAATGGGATGACGTAGGAATAAGACAAGCTAAAAGGAGCAAGCAGACGGAGAAATAGCAGGCAGGCAGATGGCATGCAGACGACATGAAGGCAAACATGCGCGAAGACAAGACAGCAGGTGAGGAGACAGACAAGGTGACGGGGAGACAACCAGAAGACACCGTAAGACCTGCCTCGAGCGACCCACTCACACTCACTCTTACGGAAGACACCGCTATTTTTTTCTCCTCCTCCAAACAGACCAGCACCCGAGGGACATTTCGTTTCAGTGCAATGACACACGCGCACGTACAAGTCTGCTCACACACACACACACACACACACACACACACACACACACACACACACACACACACACACACACCTTAGGAACCTTTAACATCTTGATATTCATTACGATAAGAATCCAATGGCTCTATAAACTCTGCCAAAAGCACATTCACTACCCCATTCCCACTAACATTTTTCCTCACCCTTTTCCCCTCTGCGTCATTCATGGGGCCGCCCAGACCGACACAAATTATCAGGGACTCCACAAGTTGTATTTTGTTCCATCCTCTGTTAATAACGTATGAAATAACACAGTCTCCATTAAAGTTTTATAAGGGCAACATTCAAGTCATGGGAACGTATAAGAGAAGAGAATTAAAGCATGTCCTTGATACAGAAACTCAATGAGACGTACAATCACGTTTCCTTAATGTATTACTTGACAGCGTAATGAGATCAGCACATTTGTCTTGCTTGACTCTCCACTCAACGCGCCACAACCACTGATGACGCTCAGTAAATGCTGCCTGAACGATCACCCAGGGGAAGTTGTCTTCAGTATGAATCAAGTGTGCTTCTCAAACCAGTAGTGTCTCTATCACTTCGCCCCCTCGCCTGCATGCCTCGCCCCGCTTCAGTGTGTGCTCGGCCAGGAGGCGCCGCGATGGCCGGGATTGTTTACACTCGTGGGAGAGGCCGCTGGAAGCTGCACGGATACATATTTGGACAATGTGGATGATGGCAGAGTCTTACTACGCAGTAAAATCGGGCCGCCAGACCGTCATGGGCAATTACATCCAAATATAAGCATCAGAGTCGGTTACCTTAAAGGTTCACCTGATATCACTGGTACAGTTAGGTTCCGTGCCGGCAACCTGAGTGACAGTGGCGGCAGCGGCGGCCGCGGCGGCGGTGGCAGTGGTGGGGTGTTGATCGGAGGAGGTAGCGGGTGAAGGGAGTTAGTGATGGGACGCAGATAAGAGGGAAAGGAGAAGCCGAGCGTGAAAGGCGGGTCAGTTATGAATTAAAGGCGGTGAGACGGAAGGACCACACCTGTTGCGAAACTTTCAAGCACACAGCACACAAGAAAAGAAAGTTAAATGAACACATGCGATGGTCAAGCTTAAATAAAAATAAAAAAAATCATGTAGGAGACAGCGAACACGACGACCAAGTGACAGAAGACAACAAGAGAATCATTAGAGCTACGAAGATCATGTTCTGGAAGAGGTCATTAGAGAAAGAATGCATGGCAGACACTCAACAAGAACGGAAAAAATAAATAAATAAAACAGAAAAATAAAACATTTAGAATAAACTATCAAATAAATAAATAAATAAATAGATAAATGACAACAAAAGACAAGCCACCATGAACCAGAAAGTAAAAATAGATCCAGCCAGCAAAGCAAAAACAATTACAAAAGGAAGAT
Source organism: Scylla paramamosain (assembly GCF_035594125.1). NCBI lineage: Eukaryota > Metazoa > Arthropoda > Malacostraca > Decapoda > Portunidae > Scylla > Scylla paramamosain. The sequence goes on along the minus strand of NC_087154.1, from coordinate 1,868,376 downwards.
TCGTTTAAGTACACATGCATAAGAAAATAACTGACGCAAATAGATCGCGAACTAGAAATCAACTTGAGAGAGAGAGAGAGAGAGAGAGAGAGAGAGAGAGAGAGAGAGAGAGAGAGAGAGAGAGAGAGAGAGAGAGAGAGAGAGAGAGAGAGAGAGAGAGAGAGAGAGAGAGAGAAAAGAAAGAGAGAATGGTTGGAGACACTGAAGCAAAATTACATTAGAGAAAGAACATCACTAATATAAAAGACGAGGATCCGTGTGGGAGTCGATGGAGGCAAAAGAAATATAGTTGGATGGAAGCCAAGGGTGACGGTAGGGAGCAAGTCGTAGAAGGTCAAGGGTTGTGGAGCAAGAAGGATGTTGGGGTGAGGGGAAGGCGGAGTGAGCTGAGAGGGCAGGGGAGGAAAGATAGGCAGGGGGTAGGAAAAAGCAAGAGCCGGCAAGGAAAAGGGACGGGAAGGAGGTGGGCGTTGGAAGCAGAAAGGGAGGCACAGAGAGGTAAGTGGACGGAAGAGTAAGAGAGAATGGAAATCAGTTTTGAAGAGGGGAAACGAAGGCAAATAAAGTTCCAGGGATTGGAAACACACAGGGAACATAAATGAGCAAAGTATGAGAACAGAGGAAAAAGAAAGGAAGGAAAAGGAAAGGAAGAAGTCTCAAGGATTTAGAATGGGGAGGAGAGAGGCAGAAGCAGCTACGAAAATGTGGGAATGTGAGGGAGATGAAATGAATAAGATAAAAAAAAAACTACTACAATTGGCAAAAACAGGTAGGAGGAGAGAAAATACAAATAACTTAGCAAGGAAAGAAATGTACGGATAAATATAATGACATACGAGAAAAACATTGATTCCAGGATGGGTGGGAAGGTTGGAAGACAAGGAGGGGATACATAAACTGGAAAGGAAAAGATGGAAGAAGGAAAAGAGAGGAAAAGAAAAAAAGAAAGACTGAGACGGCACGGAAGAAATATAAGGACTCAAATCACTACTGAAGACAAGAGTCCAAAAAAAATAAATAAATAAATAATAAACAAATAAATACATAAATAAATAAATAAATAAACAAGACTGAAAATACGATAAACCAGAGAGACACACAACTTTTAACCAACCACTTTCCTACGACAGAGCAACGATGCCCGACACGCTGGAAACCTGAAGACATTCCAGCACCGCCGCTTCCAAGGAGGGAATAAAAGATAAATAAAAGAACAGAATTAAACAGCATAGACACATTGTTTTTCTTCCCTCGCTTACCCACTAGGAAAGAATATCGAAGATCGTGATACCTGTAGAGTAGAAGAAAAAAAACGGTGGCGAAGAGAGAGAGAGAGAGAGAGAGAGAGAGAGAGAGAGAGAGAGAGAGAGAGAGAGAGAGAGAGAGAGAGAGAGAGAGAGAGAGAGAGAGAGAGGGAGAGAGAGAGAGAGAGAGAGAGGAAAAAGTGAATAGTCGTAAAGGCGAGAAGCGAAAAATATACAAGAGAAATTATCACGAAAAAAGACAAAAAAAAAAGACAGAAAAACGCAACATAAATCTAGAGCAGAAAGAAAGGAACATAAAAGAAAAGAATGGGAGGAGGAGGAGGAGGAGGAGGAGGAGGAGGAGGAGGAGGAGGAGGAGGAGGAGGAGGAGGAGGAGGAGGAGGAACAAGAAGAAGGCGGAGAAGGAATGTGAAAGGGTGAAAGAGGAGAGAGCTTAAGAGGAAAAATGAGACGAGATGAAAAAAAAAAATGACTTAGGAAAAGGAAAGAATTAAAACGAAGAAAAAAAAATATATGATACTTAAGACAATAGGAAAGATGGAAAATGTTCGGGATAGAGGGGAAGACGGTGTGATGCAGAGCTGATGGTGATGCAGAGCGTTGGCGGAGCAAGGGCAAGGCTAAGCTGTATACAGTAATGAAGCGATGCAAGTGTAAGGAAACCGAACAGCAGAAGTCACTGCAGTGAAGAGAGGGAAGATGATGAAGCGCCGTTAATAGGCACGCTGAGAGAAATTGTGGTGATGGTGGTTGTGAGGGTGGTGATGACGGGGCCCGTCGTGACAGTAGCTCAAGGAGGGGAAAACACGGCCCGCTGATGCCAGGAGATAAGATGGCAGCGCTACAGATAACGATAAAGACACACACACACACACACACACACACACACACACACACACACACACACACACACAGTTACAGCGAGAGAGAGAGAGAGAGAGAGAGAGAGAGAGAGAGAGAGAGAGAGAAGAGAGAGAGAGAGAGAGAGAGGAGAGAGAGAGAGAGAGAGAGAGAGAGAGAGAGAGAGAGAGAGAGAGAGAGAGAGAGAGAACAGGATGGAGGACAGAGGTATAGGATAAATACACGTGTAATACAAAGTTCGAGTGTGTATTATTCTCGGGAACAAGACAGATGAGGCGAGGTGAGGTGAATAACTGACGTGTGATTATATAGGTAATTACAAAGATGGCTTAGAATTTTATGAATACTGAACGTTACAAGGTGTGTGTGTGTGTGTGTGTGTGTGTGTGTGTGTGTGTGTGTGTGTGTGTGTGTGTGTGTGTGTGTGTGTGTGTGTGTGTGTGTGTGTGTGTGTGTACAAGATTTGTGGAGATATCAACTATTTTCCTCTTCTTTTTCTTTCAGGCTTTCACGAAGCTATCGACCGCAGATGGAAATAATGAGAATGACGGTGAAGAGAGAAAGAAAGAGACGAGTATGAAAATGAACAAATACTAGAAAAGTAGGAAAAATTAGCGAGGAAGAACATTACAAGAATAAGAAAGGAGAGAGAGAGAGAGAGAGAGAGAGAGAGAGAGAGAGAGAGAGAGAGAGAGAGAGAGAGAGAGAGAGAGAGAGAGAGAGGAGAGAGAGAGAGAGAGAGAGAGAGAGAGAGAGAGAGAGAGACGGAAAACAGAAGATGAAGAAGAAGAAGAAGAAGAGAAGAGAGAAGAAGAAGAAGAAGAAGAAGAAGAAGAAGAAGAAGAAAGAAAAGAAAAAGAGAAAGAAAAAGAAGTAGAAGAAGAAATAATAATAAGATGAAAAACGACTTGAATCTTAACAAGGGGATTAGAAGACAATAAAGATAAAGAGGAGGAGGAGGAGGAGGAGGAGGAGGAGGAGGAGGAGGAGGAGGAGGAGGAGGAGGAGAGAGAGAGAGAGAGAGAGAGAGAGAGAGAGAGAGAGAGGAGAGAGAGAGAGAGAGAGAGAGAGAGAGAGAGAGAGAGAGTTAGTATGACGGGAGAGGGAAGGCAGAAAGAAGGAAGGGGAGGGAAGGGAAGAATAATGAGGGGGGATCGGACTGGAGAGAGAGAGAGAGAGAGAGAGAGAGAGAGAGAGAGAGAGAGAGAGAGAGAGAGAGAGAGAGAGAGAGAGAGAGGGAGAGAGAGAGAGAGAAGGGGGGAAGGAAGGGGGAGGGAGAGGGGAGGGAGAACACAGCGGTCGGTCCTCTCTCAGTATTGACCAAGGTGAAGGTTTTAAACATTTGCCTCCCGTAAACCCCCAGTGTGTGCTGTTATCGCGGGACGCTTCTGCTTGCCAGGTAAATGTTGACTATGATGCCCGGGAGATGGAGGTCCTCGGCGGTGCTTCTATCCGAGACTTTCTTTACCTTTTAATTATCGTCTCTATTTCTCGAGCTTCGTGCACCTATTGTTTTGTCGTGTTGTGTAATTTCATATGTTTTATTTGTGTGTGGTAATGTGTTTTGTGTGTGTGTTTTGAGGATTCTTTCTGAACGATTTTTTTTTCCTTTATGACTTCTGCATTTCGAATATATTTTTCTTTCTCACTACGTTGTGGATTCTTAATGTTTTTTTTTTTTTTACTATTGTGTGTGTGTGGATTCTCTCTGAACAACTCTTTACCTTTCAATTATTTTTTTTTCTTGCTCGTTAGTGCTTGTACATTTACTGTTTTGTTAGTGCATGTATATTTACTGTTTTTGCTAAGTACATTTTGCATGTCCACTGGTTGCATTTCTGTTGTGTATGTGCATACTTTAAATCCCGTGAAAATATTTTCTTCCTCTTAGACTGCACCGCGTCACTACTGCTGCCATAGGCTGATGCCAGGCAGGGCTTTAAAGCAGCGTTAAGTCCGTGTAAGAGATTTAGATCTCTATCGACATGCTTCCTTTTCTCTGGCGATTGTCCTGGCGAGGGAGTGCGGCAGCGGGCGGGATTCAGTGATGGTAACAGCTGCGAGGAGTTTGCTTCAGGAACCACAGAGGCAATTAGCAAGTCCGACGCAAAGAAAGATAAATGTATCTCACAAAAAGCCAACAGCCCGTGAATAAAAGAGGATTCTTTTCTAAACTCTAAACCATCAGTAGTGCTTTTTTTTCGGCATTTCTTTATAGTTTTTACAACCAACCGGCTCGACCAGGGGATTATCAAGACAGTAGCACCAGGATGTCGACACACCTAGGACAAAAAATTGAAAAAAACTATTGCTCCCAAAAAAAAAGACTTAAGTTTCTTTTTTTTATGCCGAAAGTTGTGAGCAGATCGGGGTAGCGGAGCGTAAGGTGCGACGATGGGCTGACAAAGTGACAGAGACGGAGCGACGAAGCCTTTTAAACTAATTCCTTCCCGACTTTCACGCATCGTGGTCTACCTAAGAAGCTGAGGGTGGCTTGTGTTAGGGGAAGCCTCGCCAGAAATGTTCTTGTGTAAAAAATGGGATAGAAAGTCTGTATCTTACGCAACGTTCATCAGATAAGCCCGTGTTCTTTGGTCTCATCTTTCCCGGACACTGCTCCTCCCTCAACACAGGTCAGACTCGATGCCACTTGGTCGCCCACACTGATGGCCATCGCCTCTGAGTAACATGTTAAAAGTTTATCTTCATGTTTACTTGTATCAAAGTTAATCAGCTTAGAGGAATTTCCTAGGGAGATATTTCACCCTTTCACATGTGTTGGCCATAAAGTGTATAACGAATGGCAGTGATAATGATAATGGTTACATTGGCAAGGCTGGTAATAATGATAATGATGATAATAGTAATGATGATAATAATAATAATAATAATGGTAATAATAATAATAATAATAATAATAATAATAATAATAATAATAATAATAATAATAATAATAATAATAATTAATGATAACAATAAAAGTAATAGTAATAGTAGTAGTAGTAGTAGAAACAACAACAAAAACATTAATAATAATAATAATAATAATAATAATAATAATAATAATAATAATAATAATAATAATAATAATATTAATAATAATAATAATAGAAGCAGTAGTAGTAGTAGTAGTAACGATTAAAGACAATAATAATAATAATAATAATAATAATAATAATAATAATAATAATAATAATAGTAATTACAATAATAATAATAATAATAAATAATAATAATAATAATAATGATAATAATAATAAAGGATATAAGGATCAGTTTCCAGCGTGGACAGAGGCAGAAAGGCTTACAGAAGTAACAACTACCGTTAAAAACGCGGCCCACTGAAAACACCAGCGCCCCACAGGTGAGGCGAGGAGCGGAGCAGCCCTCCCTGTGGATTCTCCAAACACCGGCGGGAAACGACCAAAAAATCTTTTGTGGAGTTATTTTTCTTTTCGCCCTTTGTAACCAACTGTTTTGAGAGACGAATTTAGACACTGCACAGTGCACGGTAATCTCAACACGTCGAGGTAACTCAATCCTTCTTGGTGGCGCGGCTCTCCGTGTTGGCCGGTAACGGTGCCTTTTTAAGTTGTCTGTCAGGGAAAGACGAACGCAGATAAACGGCTTAATTGAGCTAATTAATGGCAGCAGATAAAATACAGAGCGACTCCCACAAAGGACGCTGTGGAGGCGAGGTCACCGGTCTGACAGGTACACAGGGAGTCGAGTGAGATCACCCAGGTTCATTGTGTGTGTCAGGAACCTGTCTGTGTGCTTGGTGCGCCGAGCTGCCCCCCCGCCAGCCCCCGCCTGCTCCCGCTAGCCCCCGCCGCGCCCACTCACCCACCGCCACTTCTACCATATCCACCACCACCACCATAACCACTCTCCACCACACCATATAATCACAGCCACTACCACCGACCTCACCACGTCATCACAAGCACCATACGCCATCACAGGCACCATCATCACCACAATATACCATGACAGCAACCAATGACCACTACTGTACCTACAACTTGCACTCACCAGCGATTTACCTGCCACCATCACAGCCACTCATCACCACTGCCATCATTACTAAGATCTATAATCACTACCATCACCACAACCACCACCACCAGTAAGCAATCTTCACCAAAACCGTTAAATCACCAAACAAGAAAACATAAAATAAAACAAGACACACCACAAATACATCCACCACACTACCAACACCACCACCACCACCACCACACCCAAACAACATCTCTTCACCTTGACACCACATTCACCACCGACAAAACCGAGCCAGCAACACCATGCACACCGACAACAACTCTCAATACCCTCCCCTCCAACACCTCACCAATGTAACACAACAGCAACGTCATCACCAATAAACCACCAACAACAACAAACGGCCAAGCCATTACCACCGCCACCACAACCAGCACCACCACCACCATCACCTCGTCGACTGCTTTTCCTCCCGGGCACTGGAGAAGGTCCCGTTACAGCGCCCCTAATTAGAGTCTCCCAATCATCATAAACAAAGAGGAGCCGAGTAATGAGATGCACACCCGCGGAATAAAGTCTTGGCAGTGATGAGTGTGCCCAAAGAATAATACTCACTTGGCGGCGGCTTTTGAGAATTCTTAAGATGCGAATTTGAGGTAAGAAGAGAGCTTAGGTTTTTGGCAAGTAAGAGGAGGAGAATACAAAAGCAGTCCTGAGTCAAGGTGAAAGGAAGAGAGAGAGAGAGAGAGAGAGGGAGGAGACGGAGAAAGAGTGGGAAAAAAGTCATTTATGTGCAATCAACACGGCGAGCTTCGAGTAACAAGCTTCCCTGTGAGGAGATTGCAAGTTTAAGAAGATAGAGAATAAATGGTTGAACGAAATAAGGGTTTTCTTAATGGTTCTCAACACTGGTGAAGGAAGAAGAATAAACAAAAATGAATGAATTAACTAAGATGAATATGGCACAATACCAACTTCCAAGACAAACTTTGATGTACACCTTAACAAAATAATCCAGAGTACGAAAATATACAAGAAAATGCAACGAAAAAAAAAAAAAGAATTAAACTAACAACTTCTAAGACAAACTTCGACCTGGCACTTCAAAAAAATACACGAATTACGAGAATACACAGAAAATAAAACAGAAAAAAAAAAACATCAGACATAACACACTACAGTTCTCTTCCCATGAAACAGACGTTGGAAAAAAATACGAGTACATTAAGTGGTAGACGAACCCTGTCCCCTGTAACACTGCGCCCCCACCCACGCACCTCCCACATCCACTTAGCACTTAGTTGCAGGTGTGAAGGTAATCTTACGAAGCGATCTAGGAATGCGCCGGGAGGGATTAAAGTCCAGGCGGGCGAAATGAGAGGACGGGAGGAGGAGGGACGGTAGGGGGAGCGCGTGACGGGTAAAGATAGTGAAGGGATGGGAGGAGGGTGGCGAAAGGGGGCTGAGAGGAACGCCGCTTGATGAGATCGCTGGATGAGGAAGAGGAGAAAGAGGAGGAGGCGGAGGAGGAGGAGGAAGTGAGTATAGGTGTTGTGACAAGGACGCTGAAAATCATAAAGAGGAATTGAAGAATATTGAGATGACAGAAGATAGTTTAGCTCAGAATCATCAGGGAAGCGCGGAGGTCAAGAGCGGACAGTGAGTTGAAGGAATGGTCGTCGAAGGGAAAGGAAAAGAGGGAAGACAACAAACCATACTCAGCACATTAATGTTTGCTGAGGTTTTTTTTTTTTTTTTTTCTCACTCCTTGGGTCCTTCATGTTTCCATAGAGAGGTTAAGAGAGGGTGGCGTGAGTGGCCAGACAGTTCACTCGTTACCCACATATGAGTTTATTTGCCACTTATCTACAAGGAAAAAGCAAATCTCACGTAAGAACTTCACGAGACATCTAATTATACGCGCATGCTGGCTTGACATCACCAAACTCCAACAACAGTGAATACTTTCTCCTTACAAATTTACTAAACGTACGACGACGCGTTCCTAGATGAATCAGAGGATAGAACATTTGAAAGTAACACAAGAGTTATGTTGAAAACTCTTAGAAAACACTACCAAAAAATTGAGTCAACAAAGGTTACAATTTTAAGCACAAAACAACACAAGTGTACAGTTACTTGGTAAATGTTAGTTTATTTTCCCATTTCCCATTTTCACCACTTGACCCTCAGGAAATCTAACGGTCAGACATCTCCCAGTAATCAGAACACAAGGCACATCTTACGCTAATGGAAAAAGATTACATGAGATTACACAAGTGGACCAGACACCAGGAAATATTGGGTAAGGTTCAGGCGACCGTTGCATGATCCAGGTAGAAGGGAGGGAACTGTATCATGTATAAAGCACAGATCGCTTAAAAGGAAATCACATCTGAGGTGATTCCTATCGCGTGGTGCAACAAACTAACTTGGACACACGGTAATGGAGGTCTGGGAGCAGCACATTAACACGCACAGCACACCGCACCACATTTCTGAGTCCGCATCCCTAGCACGGAATCCAAACATTTATAACTCTTGCGATAAAACAAGACATTAGAGCACTACATAGTAATCGTAATAGCATGTAAACCCACACACGGCGACGTCAATGAGGCGTGTGATCACTGTCTATTTTTAGTTCATTAGTATCTGGTTAATCCACTTTTTTTTCTTCCTTCTCTAGGGGTCAATCACACGACAGGTCCAGAATGTACGGCATGTGTTGTGAGATAGAGCACGAACCGGAATTCTGACGAGGACCCTGACTTTGACTCGTGGGGGAGGTCGACGCCAAACATGTGAAAAACTTTCCATACGGCACGAGTTGTGATTCTGCACGCGGAGAGAGAGGAGTGGAGTCGACGTGTGGCCATGCATACCTCGTCTTCCTCTCCTCTCTTGGTCACTCACACAAGGGTATTTGCACCGAAGAAAAGCATCACTTGCCCTAACATAGCGACGATCCGCAGACAGACACGCCGGTATTTACATGAACAAAGCAAAACACTGCACTGAGGTAAGCTCGTCAGCACGCTGCTTCTTTATATAGACATACCATCAAAGAAAATAATATATTAAAATCTATCTATTTGTGCTCCGAAGACAAGAAATGTTCTTTGCCCTGGCGAGCGATATATCTTTGCCACTTGTCTCTATTCACAAGGAACAACAAAAAAACTGTCGGTCAACAAAATACAAAGAAACTGTGTCGCTCTGGTCTTCTGGTGAAAGAGAGAAGGACAAATGAAAAATAGTAAAAACACAAGTCTTCATTCTTCTCATACAAACTGGGGAGATTTATTTAACTGGAGGGTAATCTAAAACTGCCCCGGAGGATTTCAAATATTACAAAATAGGAAAGTGTAGTGAATGTGAGACAAAGTGAGAGAAAAAACACAAAACATTCTTCCAAGTTCAGACAGCAGCTCGTACACATGTGTTGAAGTCGATAAGCAGTGTTTAGTGGGCAGACCAGCGACTCAGGTGTGACCAGCAGTAAGTTCGATCGAAAATGACAAAACGCTGCTCTTCCAAGATAACAGAGCACTCAGCTAATCTAATTTACAATATTCCAAGCAAATACTGTTGTATATATCCCACTGGGATTTTCTTTTTTTTTTTTCTTTTTTTTTCTCTACCGATTACTCCTTATACATTCTTTTACCTCCATAAATATATCATTTATCGTCCCATCATTTATTCTTAATGATACTTCGATATTTCACATCATCATTCCTTCCTAAGCCTATTTGCTTCTCTTACTGTACTGACTCTCTTAACTGTCAACTTTCAACCAACTATCCCTTCTTCTCACGTCCTTCTCTCCTTTCACCACAGCCTCGGCCAGCGTTATTAAACACTGCCATATGAGCACCGATGCTCGGCTATCTGGATACTGCATCAGAGAACCTGCTATTACTCCTGCCCGAATGAGTGTGGCCTGTCTGGGCGGAAGGCCTCGGAGGGAAATACTGCCCTTGTGTGTTGGGAGGGAACCTGGCAGCCAATACTTCGCCTGCCACAACCGTCAGTGTGTGTGTGTGTGTGTGTGTGTGTGTGTGTGTGTGTGTGTGATCGGCTGCACACACACAACATTGAATGACCAACTCAAGTATTTCTTTTGTATCGTGGAGGTCTTCCAAACCGGGAAAGAAACCTACGTAAACAAGGTAGATTACATCGTGCCCAATATTCCAGTGTCTTTGAAATACAACCACACACACACACACACACACACACACACAAGGGAAGGAAAAGACCAACAGTGAATCGTTGATAATTGTTCAGGCGTGTTTTCTTTCTGCCTTTCCCACTAGCGGCAGAGTTTCTTCGCGGCGATCAACACGCCATGGCTGTTCTCAAGAATGCCGCTTGTCTTTAGAGGTCACAGGGAAACATTGTTGCTCAAAGCTAAGTAGAAAGAAGAACACGAAAAAAAGACATGGATTCATCGTCTACAACCTCCCACAACCTCCCAGTAGCGGTGATCTCAGACCTGTGTGTACCTACGGCAAAAGTTAAGGCGGTGAGTACACTCAGACGAACTGTTCATACTTATTCATTTTTCTGCCCCTTGAAGTTGCACACGGGGTTTGCTTAACGGTGATGTTTACAGCGTCAGGTGAGTGACCAGCAACGGCGGCGGCGGCGGCGGCGGCGACGGAAGCATTTCCATGACGTTCTTGATGGACGCCGCGGAGCAGACGGGCGTCCTTCATGCCCGGGCGGACGCCGCGTCAAATAAACACTACGACAGCAACACAATACAGGCACCCCTCCTGCGTCTTCCGCGGCACGCACGCACGCACACGCGCGTACACACACACACACACACACACACACACACACACACACACACACACACACACACACACACACACACACACAAAGAAAGGAGAGAGAGAGAGAGAGAGAGAGAGAGAGAGAGAGAGAGTAGAGAGAGAGAGAGAGAGAGAGAGAGAGAGAGAGAGTGAGAGAGAGAGAGTGAGAGAGAGAGAGAGAGGAGAGAGTCTTTGAGTACAGGGTTCAAATAAAAAGAAATAGAAAGAAAGAAAAAAAAAAAAAACACGAAAGATGAACAGTACACAAACTCCTGAATAACGAGACAGGGAGTCATGCCCTACCACCGAGCACGGAATTAAACCCCACAGAGATACACAGAGGAGAGGAAAGGAAGGAGGGAAGAAGGGAAGGTAAGAGGGAAGGAAAAGGTGATATAGGAATGGAGGGATGTGATGAGAGAGAACGGAGTGAGGGAGAAGAGGAAGGAGGGAATATAGAGAAAAGAATGGGATGCAGGTCAGAGGGAAGGGGTTGCAAATTGACATACGGATTTAGCACGGAGTTCATTGGCTATGGGATCCTGAGGAAGAAAGGAAGGAACCGCGCTGGCACGCAAGCAGGCAAGCAAGGTGGGACGGACGGAGGGCAGAAAGGGAAGCCGTTACAAAGGCTGGGATACAGAGAGACTTTGATAACACTCGGTACTAAAAAAAGAAAATGAATAGGAGAATCATACAGACAGGGCGCGAAGGAAAGGGCGACCCAAGCTGCAGGGGAAGAGAAAAGGGGAAGGAAAGGAACGGGAAGGAAAAGGAAAGGGAGGAAAGGAAAGAAGAGGAAAATAAAAGAATGAGGTGAAGGGAAAAAAAAACAAGGAAACGAGGAAAGAAAACAGCGGGAAAAAAAAAGTAGGAAAAGATAGAGGAATAGAAAGATGTGAAGGATAAGAAAAACAAAATACCAATACGCAGAGAAGAAATGTGATAAAGATAGACAATACACTATAGAACGAAGGAATGGAAGGAAGCAAAGAGAAGGACCTGAAAAGACGGAAGCAATGCAGAGAAGATGAAGATATGTGAAAAGAAGGACAGTCCCCATAAAACAAAAAAAATACCACATACCACAAATAAAGGTACATTAAAGAAGAAAACGAGAGACGATACACAGAAGTTAAGGCTCAAAAGAAAACAAAGAGAACAAATATGTATACGGGAAGGTAAAAGGAAACACCAACGTAAAAAAAAAAAAACAGCCTTGAGGGGTCTTCACCAAGTCGTGACGATGGTCTGAACGATGCGGGGCGTGTGGTGGTGTACAGTGGGCCGGGAAGGAGCCACCACGCGCCGCGGCAAACGTGCAGGCGGCGATGAGGAGGGAGCCAAGCGTGGAGGAGGTAGACGTGCATGAAACTATGAAAAGTGGAGAAACGACAGAGGGATTGGGGGTGAGGCATTTGTGTAGGCTACGTGCTATGGGGGAAAGGACGCTGGAGGAAGAAGAGGAAGAGGAGGAGAAACAAAAAGAACAAAAAATGCAGATACGTTGGCGTTTGAAAAATAGTACGTGATAAGAAACACTATCTAATCCAAAAAGCCTTGGTAAAAACAAAGGAAAGAACAGGAAACGAAAGGAGGAGAGAGAAGAAGAAGAAGAAGAGGAGAGGAGGAAGTAGTAGATTGGCGAGGCCGTGCAGGGTGAGACGATAATGAAGACAAACCATGAGGGAGCAACTGGCGGAGGCAAACTTGGTCCAGATGGAAGTAAAGTGAGGCACCTGCATGGCAAAGACGCGTTCGGGAAGTCACCGACAACCAAGTCTTAATAACGTGCGTGAAGCTGACAGGAATATTGATTGACGTATTGAGAGAGTACACACACACACACACCTGGCGCAGCATCACAACGGCGCAGTGCCGGAGACGCATGGAGGACGCAACACTCACAGACAAACAGCAGCGATATATGTGATGAAGGGTGTATAACGATGTGTCGTTTTTCATAACATCGTATAAATTGGATGCTAATGACATTTCCCCCCCACCTTTAATAAACTGCACGCTTTGTTTTTGTAAGTGATTGCATGATCAAACACATGATATAATTAATCCGGGTGATCTATTATATCCAGAGGAATAAAAACAACTGCCACGGTAGTGCATAAACATTTAAATTAGTACATAAAAAACTAAGAATAAAATTTATGTATGTCCATATCCTTCACATGAGAACATCTTACAATTTCTCTCTCTCTCTCTCTCTCTCTCTCTCTCTCTCTCTCTCTCTCTCTCTCTCTCTCTCTCTCTTACAGGAGGCGAGGTTATCTACCACCTCATAACCAGGCGGCGGGAAGAGGCTGGACCAAGAGCCACACCCAACACCAGTGCCCCGAGGCGCCTTCCCGACATAGAGGAGGGAGCCAGGGTCCCTCGCCCCTGACGGCATGACGCACTAGCT
>NC_087154.1:1815000-1850000 GCF_035594125.1 Scylla paramamosain | reverse complement strand
AACGGTGATAAAAAGATATCATTATATACTAACCATGGGGCACAAGAAAATAAAAACAAAATAAATAAATAAAAAGTTAAGTAAACAAGAAGCTGTATATACTTTGTCGGTCTTATGAAATATGAGATACCGAAGCAATAGACTATATCAATTTAATACAAGAATAAAACTTACGGTAAAAAAAAAGTCTTTGAGGAAACAAAACCAGCCATTAAGCATACCGTCACACGTACGCCCTACAAAATATAATAAATATAATAAATAAAGAAGAAGAATAGAACCCGTCTGAAGGAGTGGCGGTCCATCAGAACACCTGCAGGGACGGATGTGTCCTCGGCCAAGAGCAATATTATTCTTAGATAAGACGAAGACTAATATCTACTCATTTTTTATTACAGAAACAGATCCAGCTGACGGGAAGCAAGACCTTTAATGAATACAGCCCACTTCACTCTCCTAGTGGCTTGAACATTATACCAGGTGTCTATTTAGCATCTCCATAGCAATACGTGGCATGAATGTCTCTGCGAACACCAAGGAGGACTGTTTCCATGCAGCGCAGTCTGCCTCTTTCTCATAAGTCAACGAACAGACGCGGCATGCACTAAGGTTTCAAGTTACAATGTAAAGGACGGTGGCTAAGGGATTGATTTTTCCTACTATTCGTGAGAGAGAGAGAGAGAGAGAGAGAGAGAGAGAGAGAGAGAGAGAGAGAGAGAGAGAGAGAGAGAGAGAGAGAGAGAGAGAGAGAGAGAGAGAGAGAAACAAAAATGACACAAAATAGAAAAGAATAAAGAAAACATTCAAGAAGGTGAAAGCGAAGGAAGAAGGGAGAGAAGAGAAAAGACGACGACGAGAGGAGCAAACATAAACATAAGACAAGAAGAGGAATGAGAGGAATATAAAAAAGATGATGATGAGGAGAGATGAGGAAGGGAAGGGCATGAGGGTGATGGTCAATGCTCTGATGTGAGACTATAACTTCCAGGCCAAAACGCCCCGTGGCGCCCCCACCAATAAAACGCGGACGAGCATAGGCAAGGATGGGGTGATGCTATCGGCGAGGGTTGCCAGGAGGGGAGAGAAGAAGGGCACGAATTTTTCAGTGTATTATTTAATTAATATTCATTCATACAACCATCTAGACGATGAAAGGTACACGGCTTTCCGTACACTGACCTCTGCTGCGAGCTGCGTTCTTGCAAAGTGAAAACAGTCAACATCTCCAGTCTTAAGGGCGTGCATGGACCTTTGTGTTTAAAGAAACATAATCGTGACATACTGCGACATTCCTCGTCCCTTAACGTAGCGCGGCGCATTAGAGGCGGGCACAGAGGCGGGCGGGAGCGGACAAGGGAGGGGTGAGGGGCAGGGTGTGGCTGGCTACCAAACATTACTTATCGTGCCCAGGGGCAACGACACCTGCCTCGGCTCCTCGCCTCCCTCGTGGACGTCTGGGAGGCCACCCAAGTGTACATACCCTTACAGCACGCACGCGCGCGCACGCGCACACATACACACACACACACACACACACACACACACACACACACACACACACACACACACAAACTTTCCTTCAAGGCACCAAGCGGTGTCTTTGTCGCTCCCTAAAGTCCTTGCCAGCATCCTGTATGTGATTTACTTCAGAGCCAAGAAAGGCTGACGCCAAATCATACTAAAGACGCCAAGCTGTACACTGAATCAGCGCATATATCACTTCCACAGCGTAATAAAGACTAATAAAATGCAGGAAAATCGTAGTAGGTTAGCTAAGACGCGGCTGTGATGGATTTGACAAGACGCAGAAAGGACTGGAGAGAGTTAAGAGAGAGTTGCTGAGAACCAGACCAGTTTATGGGAAGCTTTAGGGATAAAGGTGCGATACTAAAGAGGTGAGGGATGACACTGCTGTGTTCTACGTGCGAGCGCTTCGTGGACAACAGTGTGGCACCTTCTTCACGATGAAAATACCCAAGAGGAAAGTCAGATCCTCTTATACATAGATATTTTCCCTCCTGTTTTCTGGCTACGAATGTGCCCTGAATAATCGGAAGCGAGGGGCGTCCGAAGGTCTTCCTACTTAACAAGCCAAGTGCAGCGCTCACACAGTTAAGATTGCTTGCAGCGCCTCACACGGCAACACTGCGTTGACCATGAAATAAAAGGTTGATGATATGCACATACAAAAAGAGGGTGTGGAGAGAGAGAGAGAGAGAGAGAGAGAGAGAGAGAGAGAGAGAGAGAGAGAGAGAGAGAGAGAGAGAGAGAGAGAGAGAGAGAGAGAGAGAGACTAGTAGATACACAAATATACAGAGCCAATTAGACAAACACACACACACACACACACACACACACACACACACACACACCCAAGGCCCGTCAAAACGCTGCTACATATATCTACTACCATATACACAGGAGGCGGGCAGCGGAGGGGGAAGGCAGGAGGAGGAGAAGTGGAAGATGATGAAGTAGACAGTGAGTATGGGAGAGAATGGAGGTTGGGATGCTGGAAGAAGTTGTGAAAGTAGTAGTAGCCGTTGCGGTAGTCGTAGCAGTAGTAATGGCAGGGTTCGGAGGTAGTACTTTTAAACCCTGGTATTCCTACAGGAGAGAGGGTATGACGAAACAACTCCAACAACCCCAAACAACCTTGAACAGTTGGAAGTTTATCAAGGCCCTACATTTTTTTTTCTTCCTTTTTTTTCGCTTTTTGTGCGTGTTCCCCCGGTGGTTGTATTAAAGCGGCCTTGTGGAGAGCGCCGTGTCCTTGCCCAGACTGGTTGGTCCTCGGGTCGCTCCTGTTTTGACGAAACTTTAAAACACGTGAGCCGCTGTTTTCATTTTCATTTCGCTCGTGTGTGTGTGTGTGTGTGTGTGTGTGTGTGTGTGTGTGTGTGTGTGTGTGTGTCTGACCTCTCTCTCTCTCTCTCTCTCTCTCTCTCTCTCTCTCTCTCTCTCTCTCTCTCTCTCTCTCTCTCTCTCTCTCTCTCTCTCTCTCTCTCTCTGCACACACACGCGACACACACACACACACACACACACACACACACTTTGAAAAACGAGAGAGAGAGAGAGAGAGAGAGAGAGAGAGAGAGAGAGAGAGAGAGAGAGAGAGAGAGAGAGAGAGAGAGAGAGAGAGAGAGAGAGAGAGAGAGAGAGAGAGAGAGAGAGAGAGAGAGAGAGAGAGAGAGAGAGAGAGAGAGAGAGAGAGAGAGAGAGAGAGAGAGAGAGAGAGAGAGAGAGAGAGAGAGGTGGACCCTAAAAATGTAAACGCTTGAATCACAATTTAACCAACGTAACGGTACCTCTGCCATCCTTGAGAAAAAAAAAAGTAAAAAAAACAAAAAAAAAAAAGTAAGAAAAATGCCGGTTAGGGACGATGGTGTGTTTCAGTTAAGTAGGAATTGATGTAGACTGACAGGGGCAGCGGCCGATGAGCTACTGGTACACCGCACTACAAGGGAGTTAGGATACTACACTTGCCTCAGACTGGATTGCTTTACCGAAACTGGATTGCTTTACAGCGGCCCCTGACGACGCACAACTGGCCCCGGTGAAGTAGGGAAGCCTCCATTCCTGCACGAAGCTTCAAATATCAGCGATCACCCACAAAAAGAAGCTGCATCAAGTCTCGCCGCCTTGGACTTCAAATATGTATGAAAAAAAAAAGGTAAAATTAATCATAAATTCTGAAGCTGTAGGATGAACCTTCACTGTGTTCATGAAAAACTTGAGGCCTTGCCCCTCAAAGTTTCAATCAGGTGAGAAATGTGTTATTTGGGCAGACAGAACCTTCAATCTCGCCCACACACATGGAACAAGTTGTGCACCGCTACGTGTGTGTGTGTGTGTGTGTGTGTGTGTGTGTGTGTGTGTGTGTGTGTGTGTGTGTGTGTGTGCTTGCGTGCGTGTGCGTGTGCTTATGTGTGTGTGTGTGTGTGTGTGTGTGTGTGTGTGTGTGTGTGTGTGTCCAGCATAGTCAAGTCCAGACACACACACACAAATGGCCATATCCTTACTGCCGGAATGCCTCACCCAGCCAGACAGTCAATAGATCTTCGTGCCTCATTTTTTTCATATTAAGTACAATCATTGGATTTTTTTTTTTTTTTGTACAAAGGCATTAGCATTCACACCTCGTACCTAGCCACTGTCTCGAACTCAAATAATAACTGATACAAACAAAAGTATTAAATTAGCTTATATTTACAGAGTGTACTTAGCCTCCTTCTCGAACTTTTGTTTTTTTCCCCATCGTCACAATTATAACTAGGCAAGAATATAAACTTCAGACCAACACAAAATGTCAATTAATGAAAATATTCTTGTGAAGCTTAAATGAAAGTAACTCCTGAATTTATTTTGCAACGATGTGTTCTGATTCTGCAATATTTTTTTTTCTAGATTTTCCAGATTATATTTTTATCAATCATGCATCTCGAACGTTACAAAGGCAAGTTCTAAGAGTAACACTATGCAGGAACTTCGTTGGACTCAGGTGTACCAAGGCGCAGGTAGACAGTGGACCAAGGGGAAGGAGGGGAGGGTAGGAAAACGTAGCCAACCCTTATATGGGGAAGGGAATGTTGTCACTGCGAGGAACGACAACGCTTCACCGCTCAGCTGGGGTTGAGGGGGAAAGGAGACAAGGTTTGGCTTTTCTAGCTTGGCCAGGACGAAACACCCTATTCGCAACCCTTAACGAACACGATCAGGATGTAGGGCAAATGGTCATCGATAAAAAAAAACCCGTTGATTTGCACCTCGTCACCAATTCAAAACTGGTACAATGAGCGCCATGACAGCACGAAGATAAAGACAAAGGTACTCTTCAGCCAGTTCGACGAGCAAGACGAAATGTTATTCACCACCATCAACGTTTACTAAAATTTCGTTCGTACTTCAAGTCTTGGTAGCCGACGAGTTCACACCAACACCCAAGCGTATGGAGAACAAGTTAGTTTAGGTACAAACTGGTAAGCTATTGCGTGATGCAACACACTAAAGTTAAGTAACCTTTTTTGAGTGCTGGAGGTCAAACCCGCACGTTTTCTGGCATCATTGGTTATACTTCGCATCTACAGAATACATTGGTAAAAAAATAAAAAAAACCATGCAATATGAGGAGAGAGAAAAGAGGAAAGTTAACGGGCAATCAGAAAAAAAAAAAAAAAAAGGTGGAAGAAGTTAACGGGTAAGCACCCATCAAAATCATTATATAAATTAGCGGCCAAAAGAAAGCCGTGACCCAGGGACCCACGTGAAATTAAATATTTTGTACCATCAGAAAAAAAAAGATAGAAAAAAGAAAGCCAGGTATACAGTCGGATATCTTAACAACATTTGCATGAGTGGACAGAAACGCATGAGTAATCAAAAGCCAGGTGCAATCCAGTGCTACTCGCTGTCGGTTTGAAGCACCAGAACGCTGAGATACATGCCCGAGACATCACACAAGGCTGGACAGCCCCCTTGTGTAAGTCTCCCAATTGACGGAGTCGTAAGTAAACATTTCTCCGCCGTCTTCTTTTTCGTATTCAGTATTTTCCGTTGTTTTAAAAGGAAGACAGGCTGCTGCTCAGTTTCTAGGCCACAACAACAAAACGAGTCATTACCAGCAACGATGACCTTGGAAAGAAGGCAGATACTCTGTGACCGGTTCTGGGAGGCTCCAGCACACAGTGAGCCTGCACCGCAGTGAGCACACGGGCATTGACTCTGCGCCACTGTGCCTCATGCTGAGCTGACTGTTACGACGTGCTGGCGTGCAGCGATAGACGGCGATCAATGGATTAGTGACAGTCCTTCTGGTTGCCCTAATTATTATTTTTTCCTTATTTGTTCGTCAATTTGATTCGTTGGGAGGTAATTCCAGTGTCTCATGGCTCTTGCGGTTTTTTTTTTTTTTTTTTTTCATCACACAGCTGAAGAAAATAAGTTCAACAAATATCTACTGCTCCTTTTCTGTAGTATTCGTTCTCGTGGAAATCGCGGAAAAAAACAACATTGGTGTTCCTACAAAAAAAAAGAAAAAAATTCAAAATGAATAAACACGTTAATTTTCTGCATCACGAAAACTGTTTCTCTTCATTTAACGGCCGGTCTGCACCACGGTCTTTTAAATACTTTCAGTGCGCGATAAAGGAACTTTTGCCTTGTATCTCGTACGTAAAAGCCAAAAGAATTAGATAGACACAGATAAATGGACAAAAATAAGATATAGACAATAAATATACAGCTGACGTATAACAAATAAAAAGAATAAGAATATAAAACCGACACGAGTGTCTGAGTAAGAGGCAGGAGAGCGTGAAAAAGGCAAGGACATCCAAGCAGACGGGCGGTGTGCTTACATTTACGTATGCATGCATATATGCATGTGTGCATGCATGTATGAACGCTGTGTATGCGTGCTGGCGTGATACTTGAAGGAGCCTGTGCTGGAGCTAACAAGCATGATGAGGCAGGGAAGCAAGGAGCATATGGGGTAAGATAAGGAGAGAGGTCTAAGCAGGCAGGTGTGTGTGTGTGTGAAAGGCAAGCAGAGAAGCAAAGTGTGGGGGCAGGGCAGGTAAGGACGTAGGGAGAGAGGGAGGGAGTGAGGAGGGTAGGGTAGGAGGAAGTACAAGAGATGGAGGTAGTGGGCGTCGCTTCCCAGGACCTGGTGGCGGCAGGACCCACGCGGGTGTTGCAGAGCATGTGGGCGGAGGGCGACGCCGCCTTTACGTCCCGCATCCTTTTTATCCGTATCGCTCGCCGCCCACGACCTTCACTCTCCGCCCCGCAGACTGGCGAGGAGCGGAGGACACGGTGAAGTGTGGAAAACAAGGTATGTGGAAACAAGACTGCGGGTAGGAAAAGAAGAAGCACACGACGGCAAAGCTGGCAACTCAGGCCGCCTCTAAGGTGAGGCCAGGGCCACTGGCTATCTTCGGCGGCTCCCTAATAAGAGTGTGTCCAGTCTGTGACACCTCCCCGGCCATACCTCTCACCCCACTCCACACTCACCTCCCCAGCCATCCCTCTCACCCCACTCCACACTTACCTCCCCGGTCATCCCTCTCACCCCACTCTACACTCACCTCTCTGGCCATCCCTCTCACCCCACTCCACACTCACCTCCCTGGCCATCCCTCTCACCCTACTCCACACTCACCTCCCCGGCCATCCCTCTTACCTCACTCCACACTAATCTTCCTAAACCATCCCTGTCACACTCATCACTTCCTCTACCTCGCTCTCATTCCTCTTTCCCACTCCCCTTTCTCAGTCATACTCATCTCTCATCCTAATTCCTCCCACTTCCCTCCCCATTCGCATCCTCATCTTTCAACGGCCATCTCTATAAATATCCCATCATCTTCCTTTAATCACTTACACAGCCATCCCTCTCATCCTCACTCCCCATCCCTCTCGTTCTCCTATCCAGCCATCCCTCCCAGCGCTAAGCTTCACTCTGCCAGCCAGTCCCTCGCTCCTCGCTACCTCTGAGCTTCCTGTCCTCCTACATGGGCCAAACAGCATCCCTCTCATACGTCACACAAACACTTCCCTCCACACCTTACCCTTCCCTCTCCTTTTCCCCGCCTCGAGACTGCCACCCTCTGCCCTTTCCAGCGCCTCATTCACCTACCCGCACCCTTCACTTAGCCACCACCCCACCCCACATCTCGCTCCTTTTCTCTTCCTCCTCCTCCCTGTTCCTTCACTCTCGTGTGCTCTGCTCTCAACAGCTAAAGGAGAGAGAGAGAATAAATAAAAAAAAATAAAATAAATAACCACTTCACAAATGTTAAATGAGACAATAATACGAGGAATTCTTAACTTTTTTTTCTCTATTCATTTATCTCCATTAATCGGGAACTCGTGTTATTTTTATGTTTTTTTTCTTTGCTTTTTGTTTTCAGAGTCATCGTCTTAGGTTCGCCCCGGCTAAAGGTTCAGTGCCCCATTCCATCACTCCCTCGGCGACTCCATTGTGTGCATATTACCAATGAATAATGCACCTTGATTTGTACTTGTCGCTGCCATAAACGGCTCGCCACGTGATAAACAAGAGATAATATTTACCAAGCTGAGGGTCCATATCCGGAAGCATTAAGGTTAGACTGCTGCATTCCCTCACCTTGCCCACGGAGACGACGACGACGAGGAGGAAGAGGAGAAGGAGGAGGAAAAATACCAATCAGATAAAAATGAGAGGGAGGAGGACGAGTAGAATGCACCTCAGGAAAAAAAAAAAAAGAATGAGATACAATACGATGGGGAAAAGAAAAATAAGGAAATAAAAACATCAAGCAGGATGAAAACGGAGATAAAGAGAACGGTTAAGCGGACAAGGAAAGGGAGAGCGGATGACGAGAGCGCTTGGAATACAGGTCGAGCAGGGAACATGAGCAACATGAAGCGTGGAAGAAAATGACAGCGAGGATAATAAAGGCAACGGGAAAAGCAATAGCGAGGACAAGGAGGGGCAGCTCAAGCAAAACAAAAAAGCGAAGGCAAAAACATTACGGTCGAGAAAAAGGACACGGTGGAGGTTAGGCAGGAAATTCAAGATCCTGAGAACCTCGCGCGTACCATAATCCTTCACAAGCGGTGCATACCTCGCCGAGCACCTCTCAGCGACATCAATAAGCGATATGATATCAATGAATATCAATTAATTGAAATATCCAAG
This sequence comes from Scylla paramamosain, assembly GCF_035594125.1. Classification (NCBI taxonomy): domain Eukaryota; kingdom Metazoa; phylum Arthropoda; class Malacostraca; order Decapoda; family Portunidae; genus Scylla; species Scylla paramamosain. Next base: position 1,841,314 of record NC_087154.1, on the reverse strand, counting down.
AATTTCGCGCGCGCGCACACACACTATGAATATAATCAAAGTAAACTTGAAGGATTCGGCTCGATTTCCCGAAGCATCGAAAAATAAACAAACTGACCTTAATCAGCTAAAAGCGATAGGAAAGAGGCACGGTGAGGCACGGCGGCGGCAGCAGCAGCAGCAGCAGCAGCAGCAGCAGCATGCAAAGGCTGCAGGCAGGGAATGTGTGCAGCCGGCGCGAGTAATGGCCACTGTGCTCCGGAAAGTCTGGTATGAAGCTGCGACTGAATGCAATACTAGTGATAACACAACGCTAAGTTCCAAGGCTCTCACCACCAAGACCGTCCTTGTTATAATGAAGTAACAGTTAAGAAATTAATGCAAATATACAGATATATGAGCGCCACCTATAAGTACTAGGAACAAACACCACTCGCAGCGCTGTGTATGTACGAGCAGTGACAGCTGTGAACTTGGTTCGTCAATTTGTCAACTCTTCGACACAGGAATCACTGCTGATATATGCACACATTCAACAGTGCACCTAATGGTTCACATTTTATGGGTAACCATTCGTTTACACCGACCAGTCGCCTCGCTCACCACCAGACATGGGCGAGCTGTCAACCTAACGAGGCTGACCTTTACCCTTGTCGGACACCACCTCAGGCAAGGAAAAGAAAGACAACATGAAAGTATATTATATATATATATATATATATATATATATATATATATATATATATATATATATATATATATATATATATATATATATATATATATATATATATATATATCACACAGTACAGTCTATGCGCAAGAGCTACCAACACGGCGTACATCCATGCTTACTTCAAGATCTTATCACATGTCCTGCTCCAGCGCAGCGCTTTTTTTTAGTGGTGTGCGCATTACTACGTCGTTCTCATGCCAGGCGGTCGACCTCCCACGGCCTGGCCTTCCTTCCCGCCCTAACTGCTCCCGCTAATGACGTCCACAGCCATACCGCCGGATGCTTTAATTTGCTTGATTACCAAATTAAAGCGAGCATGTTTCCTTACCCGTCTCAGCTTAGGGTTTTAAAGCTGAAATTGCTCTCCCTCGAGGTTAGAACTCCATGATGACCCAAGAATTACAGGGCGAGTACAGGTGTAAGGCGCTGCAGGGCGGGCCGGGGAGGGGTCGCCGTGTGGGAGCCGTGCAGGATGTGAGTGTCGAGTGAGTACCGAAAGTTGGCACGCCGCCAGAGTGTGTGTGTGTGTGTGTGTGTGTGAGAGAGAGAGAGAGAGAGAGAGAGAGAGAGAGAGAGAGAGAGAGAGAGAGAGAGAGAGAGAGAGAGAGAGAGAGAGAGAGAGAGAGAGAGAGATGGTAGAGGTGAGAAAGATGGGGCAGCAAGAAGCATAAAAAGAAGAAGGAAAAACAGTAAGGCGAAAAAAGACCCTGCAGGTGAGAGGAACCACTAACAACACAAAAATTAAGGTGCGAAGATGAGAGGGGATGGGGTAAGTACAAGGGAGCAGCGAGGGAGCCGAGCAGGTGTCCCCCTTCCCTCCATCCCCCGCGGCGAGCCACACCCAGCAATGTCAGTAGGTTAGCCGTCAGCATCCCTGTAACACTGCTGCCGCCAACCATCACCGAACACTCACTCCGCACTCCGATCTTCACGGAAAATGTCAATGCCGCGATTATTTGAGCAACTCTTGATCTTTTCACGTCCTGTACAGCACCTTTGTGTCCCACCCAGCATCCGTCCCGTCTAGGAGCATCCACGGTTCGCTTTCCAATGAGAGTGATAGGGAAATACACAGACCACGTGACCTCGTTCTTCAGCCAGGCATTGCAGACACCCCGCAAAACCCCTGCCTTCCTTTCACACACCAGTAGTAAAGGGAAAAAAAAAAAAAAAGACAAGCACCCACGCAAGCAATCACTACACGTACATGGAAGTCCTGCAGCAGCCAACAAAGGTTCACGAAATGGGATGTTGTGCCTTCACATACACACGCACCAACGCAGGTACACACAGGTAACATCTACTGATAAGCGGCAGTACATACACATTTACTCACGTTCATGTAGGTAAAAAAAATAATACTGTATATTTTGGTCTCTCTCTCTCTCTCTCTCTCTCTCTCTCTCTCTCTCTCTCTCTCTCTCTCTCTCTCTCTCTCTCTCTCTCTCTCTCTCTCTCTCTCTCTCTCTCTCTCTCTCTCTCTCTCTCTCTCTCTCACACACACACACACATGAATGAAACGCCTTTCCCTGACCAGTGCACGCATCACAGCTCCCGAGCTCTGCTGACTAAGCGAATGAGCCACAAGATCTGGGCTACATTTCCCGAAGCGCCACACACACACACACACACACACACACACACACACACAGAACGCCCAGTCATTATCCCACCAGCCAGACCAACACGTCAAAACACACACACAACACACAACACCCACCCACCCACCCACACACACACACACTGCCATCGCCCGGTACAGGTCTCCAGTACTTTAGCCACCGTGCAACAAGCCCACCACAACTCCACACGCCGCTCCACACGTCGCGGCGCCGTCCTCCAGGATTCCCGGCGTACTGTCCTTTTTTTCGCTCTTTTTTCCCTGCTCCAATTTAACACTGTCATAAACATTTAAGCCTGACCTTGGCCTTTTCTGTTGGTGCGTTGTAGTGGCGTGCCCTCCAGCCTTTCAACGCCTCCTCCTTCTCGTCCTTCTTCTCCTACTCTTCCTCCTCTCCTCGTTCCTTTGGCTTCTTTTCCAACTGTTATTTCTTCATTATCACATTCCTTTTACTACTTCTATTGCTGCTGATGCTGCTACTATTATTACTACTACTGCTGCTACTACTACATTGTTATTCTCCGCCTCTGCCTCCTCTTCGTCCTCCTCCCCATAGCATCCTCCATATACGTCCTCTTTCAGCAATAAATCATCACTCTATCTATTCCTGCCTCAGTGATAACTATTTTTACTTTGCCCTGATGCTCACGAGGAATTTATCACTTCATTCACAAGCGCCACACCTTCGAGGGCAGTTTATCATCCCATTTTTTTCTTCCCCTTTTTCTCAGGTGAACTCCATCGTTGTTGCATTTCTGAGTATTCGTCTCTTGTTTAAATGCAAGGGTTACCACTGAGTTACCTTTGTTGTTACCATCTCCACTGCAATATCACCACTATATTGGACGTCACTTCTTCATTTTTTGTCTTTTAGTTATCCTGCCATCTCTATTTTCGCTTTAATATGTAATTTTACTGAAAGAGAGAGAGAGAGAGAGAGAGAGAGAGAGAGAGAGAGAGAGAGAGAGAGAGAGAGAGAGAGAGAGAGAGAGAGAGAGCACCGACCGCCACACCAAAACGGCTCTCCAACAGTCATAAATCGCAAGTGAAGGCTGAATTATGTCGTAAAGGATGAAGCGCGGCGTCAGGCAGGGAAAGAATGTGCCAATAGGTCTCCCTCCCTTTACTTTCTCCCAATAATACTGGCCCTCGATGATCCACGTGGCAGAAATCTGGGCAGGACACTCTAGACAGAGAATAAAAGGGAAAGATAAGGTGGATGAGATACACGGCTGGTGGAGTATCAGTTGTGACGGTGTTAAAAGGAAGACATGAGCAGAAAGTTGAGGGTATGTGAGTGTTAGGCTTAGGAAAATACTGTGAACACCAGGCACTTCTTATTTATTCTTTTTATTATTATTTTACTTTTTTTCTCTCTCGTTGAGTCCCAAAAAGCGAGTGATTAAAGGTATCTGGGACGACGACACTTCCTCGACCTGTTCTCATTTGTTGTTTGAAGACTGAAGCTCCCGCGACTAATCCGAGAACTAGCAGGCCAGATTTGGTAAGTGGAAGTATCGCAAAAAAAAAAAAAGTAGTGGTAGTCATTGTAGTAATAAGAGTGGAGGTTAGATAGTGGTACTGGGGGAGGTGGTGGTGGTGATAAAATTTATAGTATTGATAGTGGTTGTTGTTGTTGATGTTGATGTTGATGTTGTTGTTGTTGTTGTTGTTGTTGTAATATAACTGGTAGTCGTGGTAATGGCGGCGGTGGCGTGCAGTAAAGATAGGGGTAGATTTTTTTTTTTTTTTTTTTCACATCTGCTTATCCCTCTCAGCAAGGATTAGACCATTTCTGGCTTCTTGTAGTTATGACAAATCCTGAAGACTCGCACGTAGCCAAAAACATAAGACGTCTGTTTCAAGCACTTACGCTCCCTGGCTCTCTATCAAACGCTCACCACCGCGGCAGAGGAAACAGAACCACGACCTGGAGACTTAGAACTTGCTAACACCCACGCTCCCGCCTCTCTACTAAACAATCACCACCACAGCAGAGGAAACACAAAATCACAACCAGGAGGCTTAGAACAATAACCGCAATGTACAGCCAATAATTGCATCTTGAGTCAGCTGTTGAATATAATGATCATCTGGCCTCGCTCCGGCAATGCACGCTCCAGTACACATTTAATATATACTCCGCGTAACACTGGCTTCGAGACGCCCGCGAGGAGCCGTCTTATCCACGTTGCCAATAATACCACAGAACTCATTACGGGCCAAACAAATCGCCTATAAAGTCAGGTCTAATTGAAAGCATCACATGGCCCCAATGCGCAGCGAGGCGAACCCGTGGAGGCCAAACGGAGACCCCTGAACAGCAATTACCACGCTGAGACACAAGGCACCTGCTGCGGAAAGGAGGGAGAGCAGGAGGAGGGGAAATTGTTGGCAGTGGTGGCGAAGAGAATTAAAGCAAAGGAGGGAGAAAAAGAGTAACGGAATAAATGGAAGTATTTGGCAGTAGTCGGAATAAAATATAATAATCATGTGGGAAAAAAATGAAGAAAGAGGAGAAATTGTGTTAGTAAAAGTACGAGGGAGTCAAAACAAAGAAGGGGCGAAAGAGTAACGGGAAGAGAAAGAAACAAGGAAGCGGTCAGCAGTAGAGGAATAGGAAAAAAAAAAAAGAATAAATAATAATAATGGGAGAGAAAAAGCAGGAGAAGAAATAATGCTGGTGGAGGTATAAGACAAAAAGCAAAGAAGGGAGAAAAGAGAAACAGGAAGAAGAAAAGGGGATTGGTTGGAAGTGGTGGTGGTAGACCTATATGAAAATGATGAATAAATAATAATAACTGAAAAAAATACATGGAACAGGAGAAGCAGCGTTGATGAAGGTGTAAGATAACCAGAAGAAAGGAGAAAAGAGTAACAGGGAAAAGGGAAGTAGTTAATAGTGGCAGTGGAGGTATAAGAAAATTTAAATAGATAATAAAAATAATAATGAAGGAAGAAGAGATAGGAAGGAGCTGGCAGTAGTAGCGCTGAATAAAAAAAAAAATATATAATATATATATATATATATATATATATATATATATATATATATATATATATATATATATATATATATATATATATATATATATAAGACAAAAAATAAAAACGAGTAAGAGAGGAAGTTGTTGACATTAATGACGGAGGTGTATGAAGAAAACTAATAAAAACAAAAATATAAGGAGAATACGAGGAGCAGGGGAGAGAGAGAAAAAAAAGTAGTTGGAAGTCAGAATAGCAAAAGTATATGGAGATTACCCAAACATCAACACGAAGAAATAAGGAATTAAATAAAGGAGGAAATTCTAAATACAAAACTATAAGAGACAAGATGAGGTACAGTAAGATGGTGGTAGAAAAATCAGGGTAGGAGGAGAATCACAAAAAATAAGAAAAAAAAAAAGAAAGAAAAAAACGAAGGAATGAGGTTCCGTGATCATACTGGCGATGTAAAATTGGAGTAGACCACATGCGAGACCCTTCCCCGCTAAGCCCACCTCATACAGAGACCAGGAAGACCTTATCTCGTAAACCTTCACAGCCACATACCGCAGAGGGCATCACTTCAATGTAGATTTACTTTATGCACATTTCTGCAGATTTACTTTAAGCACATTTTCCTTGGGAGGCTCCAGCTACAAAAGACTTTCAGGGCGAACACCTCAAGTAAATTCACCCAGACAGGCCTAGCGAGATAAGTATTCCAACCACACGCCGGAGTTACAAGACCACTGCACGATAATCACGCCTCGGACATTCCTCCCTGGCAGACATGAACAGGCAAGTCTTCCTGGAACACCTAAGGAGACCAATTTTAATGACCGCATCCTCCTAGACAAGACAAAAATCAGGAAGACGCCGAGCAACACACCCGTAATGGTGTTTCCCTCACGACTGCTGTCCCCGAAGAGGTTCGCTAATGAGGCAAAAATCAACAATAAAGTCGAGTGAGTGAGTGTAATGAGACAAAGGCAAACCCGAGGCAAGATTATGTGGCTTGAGGGAAGTAAATACCACGCCAGCCAGCGCGCGTGGTAAACCTTTGTCACAAAACAATGCCTCGAAGGTTTCCACTTTATTCTTTTTCTAAACAAGCCAAATAAGTCTATCTATAAACATGACTTAAATGCAACTTAGAACGGTACACAAAACATTATATGTGCATAACTGTTCTTCGTGAAGTGGCCTTTCATAATAAGTTGTACCTCAAGATTTTGTATTTCAAGTGTGTGTGTGTGTGTGTGTGTGTGTGTGTGTGTGTGTGTGTGTATTCTGCCAAACCTCTATGCACGAAATATAAGAATAATACATTACTTGTTGTGAAATACGAAGCAATATTAAAAAAAGAAAAGCTGATGTTACTGAAATACAAAATGACCAGACTCTTCGTACTAAACTTTCGGAATGGCTTCACGTCCACCGCCATTAAAAAGTAAAGCACAAAAAATAAGGAATAATTAATGAGCTCAGGTGGGGGACTAACTACCGGACACTAACAAGTTCCCTTACAGAGGATGTAGCTCCCCTATCGCCACCACCTACTGACAGCTAACATACTCCTGAAGCCTGAAATTGTTACACTCTGGAAGTCCCGCGCGATACCCTTGCGACCCCCGTTCTGCCTCATTGCTTCCTGGCCGTCTCCCTCATTTTCACTTCGTCACAACGTCATAACGTCGCTCATTTTGTATTTTTCCTACCCGTGACTCTACTGGTTCGCCTTGTCTTTTTGTGCCAAGTGTAAGCGCGACAAGTGAAAGTCATAAATAAATGCAAGTGTGATCTAGTTTGGTGGGTCTAGGAGAGCACAAAGGAGCAGAAGGGCAGCCAAATGTCGCAAATACTAATATCATCACTTCCGCGACCTCCTTCATGGGTGATCAACTACACTCGCACACACACACACACACACACACACAAAACGAGTACTATTCCAGATCGAATCAGTTTTACTTATGCGCCTATTGAAACACAAATGGCTCATAAAACATTATTTGTAGTTAATCAAGCGTATATTAACGACCATTTATCTCTTCCTGACTTCAAACAGGATATCATGAAATCTAGGAACCCAATATTTACACCAATGACTAGAAGAGAAAACACAAAAGGTTAAAGTGATCCACCAATAACAACGCAACTCCAAATAACTAATAACACTCATAAAATTCAACAGAGGGCACCTTTACCCAACCTCATCCTCCTTCCCCACTTTCCCCCTGCAGCAAAAGGCCGAGGCGAGGCGAGGCGAGGCCGCCCCGACGCCTAGACGGGCGGGCCTCCCAGAGCGAGAAATACAAACTTCAACCCAACAAAAGCTACGCAGGCGACTCCCTGAAATAAATCCAAGCGGTTAAACATTCCGAGAAAAATGTGCGAGAAACGTATTTGCCGCCGAGTCATGAAACAAAACGAAGAGAATAATAATAATAATTGGGATGAGAGGAGCTTTCTGCCCGCTCCGTTAAGTCTATCTCCTATGTTAGGCCGTGGTTTTCAGTCCTCATAATAATTCTAAGCAACGAACCTTTCGTGGACACAACAAACCATGAAAACTAATAGTAGACTTGATTCACTATCCACTCTTGAAATGACAATGAAGAGAAAACTGTGGGCTGGAAAACTGAATACAGAACGCGGTAGACACAGATAAAAGTGGAAAAGAACACACACACATGCACATGAGCACGAGCTCTCGTATACACACACACACACACACACACACACGGTGGTTTTTTTTTTTACTATAACATATCAAAGTACTATTCTACACCCTGCACACAGATATGAAATGTTATTCATGTCATATAACCTACAGAAACAGCAGCAGTAGTAACAATAATAATAATGATAATAATAATAATAATAATAATAATAATAATAATAATAATAATAATAATAGTAATAATAATAATAATAAAATAATAATAAAAATAACATTATTATTATTATTATTATTAATATTAACAATAATAATAATAATAATAATAATAATAATAATAATAATAATAATAATAATAATACGTAAAAAGAACAATAATAATAATATAATAATAATAATAATAATAATAATAATAATATAATAATAATAATAACAATAATAATTACTATTATTATTATTATTATTATTATTATTATTGTTATTATAAAAACGTTAGAACGTAACGATGATTATACCAACAAGAACAAGTACTACTGTTACTACTATTAGTAATTTACAATAGTGGTAGTAGTAGTAGTAGTAGTAGTAGTAGTAGTAGTAGTAGTAGTAGTAGTAGTAGTAGTAGTAGTAGTAGGAGGAGTAACAGTAGTAGTAGTAGTAGTAGGAGTAACAGTAGTAGTAGTAGTAGGAGGAGTAACAGTAGTAGTAGTAGTAGTAGTAGTAGTAGTAGTAGTAGTAGTAGTAGTAGTAGTAGTAGTAGTAGTAGTAGTAGTAGTAGTAGTAGTAACAGTAGTAGTAGGAGTAGTAACAGTAGGAGTAGTAGTAACAGTAGGAGTAGTAGTTGTAATAGAACCAGTAGTAGTAGTAGTAGTAGTAGTACTAGTAGTAGTAGTAGTAGTAGTAGTAGTAGTAGTACTAGTAGTAGTAGTAGTAGTAGTAGTAGTAGTAGTAGTACTAGTAGTAGTAGTAGTAGTAGTAGTAGTAGTAGTAATAATAATAATAACAAAATATCAATAATAATAATGACGATGACAAAAACAATAACAGCAACAACTACACCAACAACAGCAACAACAGTAATAATCATGAAACAAACTCTACGTATGTTTGTTTAGAAAATATACACATCTTTTATTCATGGACGAATTACAATAAGCCTTGGCCCGGCGAGCGACCAGTCTCTTGGGGCCTGAATGGGGAAGCCTCCTGCCATTCGTCTGTTTTCATAATTACAAGATGGCTCGATAACCTCTAGGCCTAACGCTGCTTCCTACTGTACTAATAACTTTATTATGAGTAAAGAAAAGAATCATTAACCGCTGGTGGAGGTTGAGGTGATTGGTGGTGGTGAAAATGATGATAATGATAACGATGATGGTGGTGAAGGTGATGGTGGTTATGACGATGATGTGGGCAATGATGACGGAAGAGGAATAAGGAATATCTCAGAAAAAAATACTAACGAGATCAGCATAATAAAAAAGCTTTAAGAAAATGAAAATGAGAAGGAATGTAGGAGAAAAATTATCAACAGGAAAAGCTAGAAAAGAACAAAGGTCAACGATATAGAGGACGTGGAGGAGAGAACGATCTGAGGCAGAGGAGACCAAACAAGGAAAATACCAGTACAGTTGCATGAGGTGACTAACAGCACCGCCTGACACGAGCAAGGACAGGAGTACCACGTGGGCTGAGGTGCGTCTCTCAACCAGCACGCCACACTCACCCACCGGCTTCCCGCTCTGAGGCTGCGGAGGGTCAGACCGACACGCGAACACCCCAGGCCCTCAGGCAGCGGTGTTCCCTTGTTCTGGCAAGACATTCACCACTTCCGCATTACATGTTATTTATAAAAGACAACCGAACCTTCATGTCTTTATCTCTGATTTGATCTTCGTTTGTTTGAATAGCATTTACTATGAAATTTCTCTTCGGCAGCTCATATTTTCAGGTAATTTGTGCGTGCGGTGTTTTCATAATCGTAAAGAGCTGTCTTTCTGCCAGACAAAAAAAAACAGTTTATGAAGTTCCACGTGTACATATTTATTTAAGATATTAATTATACTTCAAAGGATCATCAATATGCAGTACATTATTCTACAAAGACTCTTCAAAGCGATCTCCACCACGGCATTCCGGTATGAGTGATGACAGAGAAAGGCGCGTCCAGCACTCCGCGAAAGCAATGACCAGGAATCACCAGTGTCCAGTCCTTGCTTGCGACTCATTCTCTACAGACACGGGTGCTTACACAAGTCCTTTTTCCCTATTGTAGTTTCGTATTGTTTCCGTGAAAGGACACAGTAATTCATACGGAAAGCTGCTCCTACACTTGCTCTTTACTCTCTCCGCGCAGGCCTCAGTCACACGTGCGGCTTGTCTAGATGTGTTTGAACTCGCACAGGCAGAAGATCCGGTTCTGCAGCTCCCCGGTCTCTTTTTAACCCACACCCTCCACACCTCTGCAGCACAGTACGCTCCAGGCGACTTACATCATAAGAGCATAAGGATCATGGACAGTGGATACGGCCATACAAGTGTGTGTGTGTGTGTGTGTGTGTGTGTGTGTGTGTGTGCGCCTGTGTAAAAGAAGCTCTTACAATACTCAACTTATAATACATAAACATAGTCATAAACAAACACACACACACACACACACACACACTGACGTTCTTAATGTCCTTGCCTGTCACTTAACAGGCTGCAGTTCGCCCCCGGCTCGGGTTAAAGATGTTCACTAGTAGCCGAGCACCTCCTGCTCTCTACGCACCAAGATGAACTGCGCGTGTTTGAAAGGTCTCAGCCTCACCCATACATCGAACTACAGGCGCCTCAGGGACTCTCCGGGACGGTAATGGCTGGTGATCACGAGTCTAGCGTGTGGGTGAATTATAGACACACACACACACACACACACACACACACACACATTCCTTCTTGGAACGCTGCATTGGAAGCTGTAGGATATTGTATTATCGCCCACATCTTGAACAGCCCGCGAGCCACAGACGGGAATGCGGTGATGGTGGTGGTGCTGGTGGTTCGTTTTGGCCACGCCCACTCAGGTGACTGGTTGAGGGCAAGAGCGGCGTTGGTATATGAAGAAGGAAGAAAGGCTAGAAGTTAGAAGATGAGATCAGCCTTGCAACATCTTGTCACTTACCACACTGATCAATTCAAGGGGGCACGGAAAAAGCCACGTACTGAAGACAAAAGAAATGACAAATAAGAAGGGAAAGAAAGGCGGAAGGAAGATGAAGGGGAGAGAGAGAGAGAGAGAGAGAGAGAGAGAGAGAGAGAGAGAGAGAGAGAGAGAGAGAGAGAGAGAGAGAGAGAGAGAGAGAGAGAGAGAGACGAAATGAGAGAAGGGTTGGGATGCTGGGGAACTTCATATAGACAGTTGGGACAGAAGGGGACAAGGGACAGTAGTGGAAGGGAGAGTGGACAAGGATGTTATACCGAGAGGAAGAGGGAAGGCAACAGGGGAAAAGAGGGAGGACTGAGGTGGGGAGTAGAGAAGGGATTGATTTGGAGTGGGGGAATGGGGGAGGGTTGCGGTTAGTTAAGAAAACAGGGGAAGCTTGACAAGGTGCGAGGGAACTACTGGAATGAAGTGGGGAGGGGAGGATCGAGGAGTAAGGTGGTGATTTGGCAGGTGGGTGTGGGAGGAGCCATCATAAAACGCATTGAGCTCAAAACAACCGCTGACAACAAAACAAAAGTTTATTGGCGGCGGAGCGAGAAGGCAATAGTGAGGACCGCCGGAAGGGACGTCATGCTGGACTTCCTTCCATCACTCCACAACACTCCATTGCCAAGCAGCGCACGCCTCTCCGCAGCCTACACCATATTTACCTCACTGCTCCACAGAGGAATACATGCGTTGTTTCGCAAAGCTCATGATGAACCGTCCAATACGTATCTTGCATATGAAGATTAAGAAAAAAATCACGAACACCACCTCATTAGGACAACACACGCCATTAAGCTAATCCTTAAAAACCTACCGGCAAAACCTGCGCGGAATACAATACATAATAATGTCACAGGTTGACGCTACAAAGCCATAAAATACATAAAAGGCGCGAGGCTGCAGGGACGGCTGGCGGGTTCGAAGCTGGAGGCGGGGGTCAAGCGCGGCCCGGTGGGGTCTGCGGCTGCATTGTGGTGGGAGCAGCCGAGTGGGGGGAGGGGGAGGGGAGCGCCGGGTTGCGTGAGGAGCGGTGGGTGGGGTGCCATAATCGGCGGGGTTGCGAGGCGCGATGCAGGTGACCCCTGGACCCACCCGGCCGCCGCCACACACCTGACCAGGCCACTCACACGTGCGACTCACCTGCCGCTCACACCACCTGCGTCCTTCTGTTGCTGTTTCTGACATAATGAAAGCGTCCATTGCGCAGGTACACCGAGCACTGAGCAACGCCTACCTCCGCAAACTGATCCTAAAACTCATCCACCTGATGTGTCTTTCGTCTAGTGTTTTGCTCCACTTCATCTACGTCGCCACTCACACCCTCCACACTGAGGCTCAGCCCTCCTCTGAACCATTTCTCTACGACACACTTTTCTGCCATTCTTCTTTTACTGTCCTCCTAGTTGCGGTCAGATCAGATCCCGCACAAGCCAAGCAACTCGACTTGATCTCAAAACAAAAACAGCACAGGGTCCTTACGCCCTCAGCACCGGGGTGACTTGGTACGCGACACATCATGATCGCCCCTCTCCTCACTGCTGCCTTGCATCTTTAGAATTATGAAGGGTCTTTTCTTTAATAGCATTCTTAAGAGGCTCAAGAAAACAGTATTATCAAATGCATGTTGACAGGCCTACTGTGCGCAACATTGCATGTGTACGAAGGATTTTTTGTTGCTGTTTGTGGAGTAGGATCCGGAGTTGCGCAGCGTATGATAACGGACAAACCAGAGAGATAACACCAGAAAAAAAAAAAATGACAACGATCTAAGCTGGTCGAGTTGGCAGCACCAAGGCCCTCTTGACACCCAGCCTATCAGTGTGGATGCGGCCAGAATGCACGCACAATAAGGGTGGAGGAGGGCGAGCGGTGCATGTGACCAGTGAGGGACACTCACCGTGCTCCGCGGATGGGGTTTGGTCGTGTAATCCAGTTTGGCTCGTGGTGATGGCGACGGGAAGAGTCAATCCGCGCCCAGAAGGGAGAAGAAGCCTCTGGGAAGGGGCTTCAAAGAGATAAACAACACAGAGGAGCGGGCTACGAGTTCTCCCTACCACAACTTATCACCGACTGAGGAAGCCTGCCGACCCGCGCCCCGCCGCGTAGGTTGCCAACTTGCTGCCACACACCCTCCCCCGGGCGGCCGCCTTCTCTACCGCCAGCCACCACTCCAGCTTACCCTTGCCTAAGAACCATTTGCAACAAACTCTTATACGTCCCATTAACCCTTCCCTTGATGACGATACAAAACCTTTACTCACGTGGGACAGAAATACAGGTGAACGCACGGAATCTGGCAACCGTCCTGAGCGGAGATCGAGGATTGAGGCAGGGAGGAGCCGAGGTAGCCTAGAGAAAATTCAATGCACTTAAAGTAAGCATCAGGACCAGAGGGGCATTGCAACCACCCACCTCCACCCGCCCAGTCCCAGTCACCACCACTACCACCACCACTACCTTATCACCCGACGGCGTGATCATTTGCCTCCCCCAGTGACCATCTTCCTCGCCCTCCCTTCCTTCTCATCTCCATAATTCATTCTTCCAGAATCATCGCATTATTCCTCGTCCTTCCCAGTGTCAGTACCCTCCAGTGTGCGTTGTCACAAGTCATTCCATAACCCCCTCTCTCTCTCTCTCTCTCTCTCTCTCTCTCTCTCTCTCTCTCTCTCTCTCTCTCTCTCTCTCTCTCTCTCTCTCTCTCTCTCTCTCTCATCAGCATCTCATTCGGCTTCAGTGGCTGGCGGCGTGCCTCAGGCCAGTCCACTACTCAAATACAAATCACGATACACGCTCGGTACACACGTGGGTTACATCTGTGTAACTACTCCGAGATACAAAATATTACAGTTTACAGAAAGAAAATAAAACTTCAGCTGGATATATCGAGATGAAACTGGCAGCAGGTTAACACACACAAAAACCCTAGGCAAAAAAATGATATCGTTCACTGGAGAATGTTTAAGCCGATCTACTGGAGTACGTAATGAGTGGAACGAAATTCACCAGTACTCTTGGAGCCTCAGGAATCTGGACGCACCTTTCACCGGCGATCTCAGTGCCTCAACAATGCGCCGAGGCAACAAGCGAGCCGCTGCGATGGTGGGCTTTATTGAACGCAATTTCACCGGAGAGTTGAGATAAAATGTGCTACAAACGTGCAGTCAGACCGCGTTAGAATGAGCAAAGCCGTTTATGTTTCCCCTCCAGGCTTAAATCTAACAAAATAAGAATATATTTAAAGGGCAGGAACGCCACTGATCCATCCCCTTAATTACAAACCTTACGAGAATGAGAAGTAAATATACAGACATACAAACTCATATTTCTTCACTAAGTAACGGTGGTAAGATGGTCCAGGATTCTAAAACCTTTAAATGTCTATGTACATCAACCCTGGTCGCCTGTTAATATCACGCACTACAAATATACAGGACCATCGATAATCAAGTACAGTTATATAGGTGTGTGGTTTTAATTATGCTGTGATATGTGGCATGGTCAAAAGGCTCCTAATGTGGGTCATATTAAGGCGATACAAATACCTATATTCATTGAAAGGGGAGAGAGAAAAAAGGAAAACATTGCAAGCGTAGTCTGACAGATACACGCAGTCGATAAAACCCAGATCATTATCACTTCCTTGACTGGAACTACCACGCACCGCTATGAGAGGATCTAGTTGAATGTGTTGTTTATATGCAAACTTACGTAGTTGTCTCTTGGTCGAGTTTTCTGTCTCTCCACTCCTCTTTTCTCCTCACCTTACTTCTCTCCCCTCCTCACCAATCTCACCTCATCTTTACTCACTTCTTTCTTCTCCTCACCAATCTCACCTCTCCTCTCCTCTCGTCTCCTCATCAACAATCTCTCCTCTCTTCTCTTCTCCTCACCAATCTCACCCCAACTCTCCTCTACTCTCCTCTCCTCTCCAATGTTAAGTCACCTCACCTCAGCCCTCCCCTCCCCTTCCTTCCCTTCCACTCAACAAGGTCCTTGGCATGATGGTAATCGCTTCTCCAGAGTAATTAAGAGTGAAATACTGCCATGACCTGATCGATGGCACGGCACCTGCACGATACTGATTCCGAAACAAAGAAATGGACTCATCTCACGCGGCCAGACAGCGCCGCGCCGTCTTGGTAGTGGTCCAGGGAACGCCCCACCCCCCTGCCAGGTAACGAGCTGCGTGTCCCCCCATACACCACGCCAAGAAGTATTGACGCAATGTATCTCAGAGAAGAAAAACACAGGTCACTGATATCTGGGGGTCGTTCCTTCCATGCCCTGCCTGCCTTCCGTCCTCAAGTAGCTCAGCCGCGACTTCCTCCCCCTCCCCCTCCCCTTCTCCCTCTCCCTCGCTCTTCCCCCTCCCTCACGTAACCACACATTTTTTTTTTATTTTCTGAAGAACAATTCACGGCTCCTGCTCAAACCACGAGGTCGTATTGTCGTAAAATACAGACTTACTGAACCCTCCCTAGTTTCACTTCAACGTCCCGGCTCACAGAATATATTGCGAGATGAACTGAAATAAAAACTACAACTGTAGGCGGTTGTTATGGGGTTAGTCTTTACAATCACTGATTCACGCTGACCTGTGTAATATTTTGGCACAGTACTTTCCATCTGTGAAGGTTTTAGTGGTCACTCTCCCTTACGAAGCCCACTGTAGTTAGAAAAAAAAGTGAAGACGTCTTCTACAATTCAAGTCCATAGCTAGACTATTCACCACCGCTCCCCTGCCAAACTGAGCCTCATAACACTACTTAAGGCGCCATACAATGTAGTTCCTGTATTGTTATTTCTATGAACGTGATTATACTACTACAGCCCCAAATAGTATTGCCTTTATTCACTTTATTTTAACATTTCTTCATGTTCTAAGCGATTTATAACACATGGTCGTTGTATATTATGAGGCACTACGTGTATCTTGTATTGTCCCGCGAAGGAAGAAACCAGGAGCTGCGAGGAAAAAAATTACAATATAACTAACAGTTCTTATCTTTTTTCTATATTAATTTTCTTCAGTATTTCTATACTTTAAGAAGGAGAAACAGAGCGAGACGCACTCCAACAATGAGGGAAGCAAAGCACTTCAAGATAGGGTCAGGGAATACTGGGAATGTATTATTCCGCCACCTGGTGGCTGAGAGCCTGCCATGTTGACCGTGGTTCACTTTTCTAGTGACCGCCATCATGAATTGTTCAGACTGCGACCTGTTGCACAACTCTTGCACACCCACCAGCCAGGATTCCTAATTTTCTCTCGTCAAACTCATCCATCACCAAGAAGCTGGAGCCCATCTCCCCTCTGAGAGTATTTTGCAATTATTTTCGTGGGAGTAGTTACCTTCGTATGAAGTCAGATTAGTAACCCTTAGGAGGGCAGTCCAGGGTGGGGATGCAGCTACTTGGTTAGCTCAAGTTGGATTAGTAACCCTTCGGGGGGGCGGGGTCCAAGGGAGGCGCAGCTCCCTGGTTAGTTAAGTTAAAGTTAAATTAGTACCCTTGTGGAAGGGGTGGTGTCCAAATAATAAAATGTATTTCGTAATCTAGGAATATTTTGTACGTATTTAGGGATTTATTTGAAAAGAATTTCCGCAAACTTCTTTTGGAACGACAAATTTCGCTTATTTCGGCTTTCCTCATCCAAAAACCCAGTATTCCCACGGGAGAGAAGAGGAAGATCTTTTGTAAGAGGATTGGATCAGTAGTTGTACAGAAATACCGGTTATGGTTGTGGTGGTGGTTATGGTGGTGGAAGTGGTTATGCTTGTGGTGATGGTTATGCTTGTGGTGGTGATTATGGTTGTGGAAGTGGCTATGCTTGCGGTGGTGATTATGGTTGTGGTGGTGATAAAGGTTGTGGAGATGGTAATGGTTGTGGTGGTGGTTGTGGAGGTGGTAATGGTTGTGGAGGTGGTAATGGTTGTGGTGGTGGTAATGGTTGTGGTGGTGGTAATGGTTGTGGTGGTGGTTGTGGAGGTGGTAATGGTTGTGGAGGTGGTAATGGTTGTGGAGGTGGTGATGGAGGTGGTTGTGGAGTAAGTGATGGTGGAGGCGAAAAGACTGAGGACCTGGGAAGAGATGGGTTGGTGCTTCAGTTCTGGCGTGCAGGAGCGAGCAGCGGTGAATGTGGCGGCGACGTACGAGAGGAGAGAAATGTATGTGAGATCCATGAGTGCAGTGTCTGAGTGAAACATTCTATGAAATCCTGAAATACGCCGACAGTGTCCTGACAGAGGTGTACTTGTGGTTCTAGTCCATGATGGATGTAGGGAAGGGGGACGCCAAGTCACGTCGCCCGCCGCCGCCACCTTCGCCATCACTCACGCTGATTTCCATCTCCCGCAGCATCATAATTTCCCAGCTTGAACACGGTCACTTTGGCTTAATACGACAAAAGACGCTCAATAAGTATACAGTCTTATAAATAATCAAAATAAATACATAAATAAAATAAAATAAAATCAGTGTTACCTTTG
Organism: Scylla paramamosain; assembly: GCF_035594125.1. Taxonomy (NCBI): domain Eukaryota; kingdom Metazoa; phylum Arthropoda; class Malacostraca; order Decapoda; family Portunidae; genus Scylla; species Scylla paramamosain. The sequence continues at coordinate 1,823,629 of NC_087154.1, read as the reverse complement.
ACGGCAGGCAACTCAAGTGGATCCCGGCCCAGCGGCGTCACGTCAGCGCCATAGCCAGCGAGAGGCTCACCAAATTTTCCACCACACACCAGCACTGCAAGGCAATATACACTTACTGCTGCTCAACATACCTACCTGGCCAATAAGAACAGTTTTCGGTAGTTCTAAATCACCCTGACCACAGGGAACGTGTCCGAGGAAGCACAAAATGCAACACACGCGTGTACCTCACGTCAATCGCGGCAGCAATGACCTACTGGAAGGAGTCGTGGTGCCACGATTCCTTGTTTCGAGACCGTTCGGTGCTTCGAAACAATCCCAGGCTTGTCGTCAAGTATGTGGTGTATTCACTGACCAATATATTTATAGTAATGTGTGTTCATTTCGCAATAGACTTGAAATCTGTAATTATATGACTGTCTTCAAGTGTTTTTGTTTATATATGTATATATTTTCATATGATAAGGCGGGTAATTGCAAAAACACTGAAAACATTGTAAAAAAACAGCGGGGAGTTGTGAACAAGGGCAGTAATCTATCAACAACTGGCCCTCCCAAGTTCATGCGTTTGCTTGTTTCAACTCCGGAAGAACAAACTCTGGAGGTTCTTTTGGTGTTCTGAGACTGTGACACGTGACACTTTATGGATCCCAAGGATGAACGGATCAAAAGAGCGTCTCGAATGAGTTACGTACAAAAGCAAGAGTGCAGAGAAAATATTGTTCTACGAGTACATCCGGAAAGTAAGATGAAGGTTCCGTTTTACCCTTGAAAATAACATAAACTTGTACATGGCGGCGCTGTGTTCCAATAACGAATTTAATTCAAATTTTCTTGATCCACCCGCGCCAGCAATACCTGGTAATGGACTGTCTTACATTTTCGGGGACGGAAGTTTCCAATATGAGTGACTATGTCCGGCCAAATGTTAGGTGTGGTTTTCAGAGGCGGATCTTCTAATCTTCATGACCAATCACTGTCATATTACTGGATCATGCGGCAGTATAATGATAATATACTGTAATATCAACGTCGTGGAACACGGATGTGGTTGATATAAGACTTGCGCTCGCTCACTCAACTCTTTTTTTTCTTCCACGATCCACAGAGTGACACATGAAGAACCGTCATTACCATTTTCATTTATCTACTTGCGACTCAGACATGTGGAGTGAAGAAGACTCAGGAACACAGAAAAGTGGCAGTGAAATCGACAATCGTCCGCTGCACACCACAATCTTATCACCGTCAAAGTATAACAAAGACTTCAGTTGATGGGGAAATTAAACGTATAAAAAAAAAAAAAAAAAAACTCAACACATGTACTCACTCAAGCTTGCATTCATCCACAGACCTTGCAGTATTTGACAGCTTGTCGTTTTTGTCACAGGCGTTCGTTTTTATGAGCACATCATCGCCAGACCGTTCCAATATCCACTTTATACCATGCATTCTTAACGTCCCTTGCTGCACACACACTCCCTGCACCAATTAAAGTATTCATGAAGGAATCTTATATAGACGGCCTACCTCATGATCTTCCATTATCATCTGATTGGGATAAGAGCTTTGTAATCTTCAGTGTCTCGTAGAATTACTGGATCATGAAGCAGGTTAATGATAATGATTATAATTCACCCATCAAAATTATATAGTCTATTCAACAACTGTGCAGTCTTCACTAGGGAAGTATGAAGGCACATCCGAACTTCAACAGAATCAAGCCGCATTTCAGAACCTTTTATCAGTCTTTATAAACTCGCTCACTGCAGGACTAACACCCAATGATTAGAATGACTTAATTCCTGTACCTCGCCACGCTGACTTATGGAGACTTGGCAGGGTTACCGATTTGTTTGCTCTAAAATGGTCACAGTTCCTCAGCTTGCGTCCTGCTCCGTTGTCTGCTAGTGGAATAGAGGCTGCAGCTTCAAAGGAGACGAAGCCAACCATTCGAACCTTGTGTGTACCTTTAGTTGTGAGCTGCACGCGCGCACCACTACACCAGAGGGCTGCTTGCAAATCTTCAGAGAACAATAAAGTATTATCAAATGTATTTCTTCGTGCGGAGTTTGGCGGGCAGTCATTTATAGGGATGTAAATCTGCCATCAGCTCGATATTATATACTACGGTTAATTGATGTTACAAATCACCTCATCATTTGTTTTTAATTATATATGCTAGACAAAAATGGTGGGAGACAAATGCATTAAATTTGTATGCAGCATGCAGCATCATGCTGAGAATGGTCTGCCGGTGGTGGTGGCAGTGATGCTGACGGTGTTGGTGTTGGTGTTGGTGGTGGTGTTGGTGGTGGTGATGGTGGTATTAGCTGTGGTGATGATGGTGATGGTGCAGATAGAAAAAAAAAAGTATTCGTTGTATTGTTAGTAATGGTGGTGATGGCAAAATGTGAAGATCGTAGTTATGATGATGTGGTTGAAGGTAGGGGTCGGTACTAGTGATAGTGGTAGCACAGCTAGTGTTGTTGGTGGTCACAATATTGGTGACGGTATTGGTGGTAGTGGTCGTGATGATGAAGATATTGATAATGATGATAGTGATGACGGTTAGTGATGGTGTAGCGGTGGTGGCAATAATGGTATTATTACTGGTGGCTATCGTGGTCACGGTGATGGATCTAGTCGTGGTAGTGGTGCTATGGGTAGAGGTATCAATGGTGATGGCACTAATAATGAGTGCCGGAAGGAGTTAAGGTGATGTGGTGATGGCTCTGATAATGATGGTGTAGGTGGTGGTGGTGGTGGTGGTGGTGCAATATGAGTAGCTATGGTGTCACATCGTGGCAGTGGACATGATTCAGGTGTACAGGTGCATCATAGTCATTCCTCACCAGAATCCTTGAATTGAAATATCTGATTACCTTTTTTTCACTGAATGGACAATAAAAGAACAAAAGATATACAGACAAGTAGACGTGCATGTACTTAACGGAGGAATGAGTGAGACTGAACTCTGTGTGAAGACTGGTGCATCAACTGATCTGCCCATTACGAACACACAAACACACACATAAACTGCTCAATCCAGGAGACATTTTATTGTGTAACAGAAAGAGAGAGAGAGAGAGAGAGAGAGAGAGAGAGAGAGAAACTATCTTAACAGCATAAATCCAAAAAAATTGTTCTCTATTTGAAGACACAATAATTTAATTGCAAATTGAGTGATAGATTATCCCTAAGCATATCCTATGAACAGCATCACTGTAAGTAACGGTACATTTTACTGTATAAGATAAAGGGCATAGTTACTATACAATACCAAGTTTTAATCCTGAGTCATTTGAGTCTAATTAAACCTTATGTTAATGAATTAGCAAGGATTCAGATTCTAAACATTATTTAATTATTTGCTTTGAAAATTATACAATATATTTATATATTCTTTAGGATGAAGATTTGTTGCAAGTACCGTAATAATGAAGAAACTTGGCCGAGCTGTTTGTTCTGACTGACAAACGTTAATCTCGGACATTCTCGGTCTAAGATTGCGTGACTACTGTACAGAGTACTGTTTGTGAAAATAATAATAAAAAAATTTAAAAAATCTGGAAAATTCATCCTCGACAATTTCCCCAATATGTGTCAAATATCATAACTACAATGCCCATGACATGAAAGTGTTATACTCCCAAAGCCTTTTCACAATATCTGTTCATTTCATCAGTAGAGCAATATTAAGTCATTTACTTCACTGTTGAATCGCTCCCAAGAGGAACAAAATGATAAGCCTTGTGGATTGAATGCTTTCATGGAGTTAACCTTAAATGGTTGTGGAACAAATGAAAAGTAATTTAACACAGGGTATGTATTTCTTTTTCAGCGTTAATACTAACACGTTTATTGTTTTTGTTACCAGTCCATCTTAAAAGCCAAACAATTTTCTTAATTTTCAGCTGAGGAGGAAATACTTTTATCCTTATAATTTCTGTAATTGAGAAATTAATTTGCATGTTATTGTCTTATAATAACACAAAACAGTCAAGAATATCTACCCGTACACATGATTAATTTTAAAAGTACTGGGCATTCATCAAGCCATTTCCCTTCATATTAAAATTAAACGATATATTTATAATGCTGTGCCTAAGGGCAACTCCACAGCCCCTCCATTTATTTGTTGATGATACAATACCAAATTTAATAAAATACCATCCTTTATCACATAATTCCAACGGTAATAGAAAAAAAAGAAAAACGTAAACGGATAAAATTACGAGACTGAATCTAACCTATTACATTGTTCTACATAAATATTAACAGTTTACAAAATAAAAACTAAATAAAAACTAAACATGAAAGTTTGACTGAATTCAGTGTATTTACTTTATTTGGTAAAGGAGGAATTTTTTCTTTTCTCTTTTTTTTTTCTTTAAGTGTAATTATTGTACACCAGTGGAACCAGAAACGGAGGAAAACAATGTGCCAAGCTATAATGAAATGCTCGCAAAGCTGATAGTACAGGTCTAATCGGATAACCTACTTCATGAACCCTAGATAGACAATACAGTATGCCTGAGGTGGAAACAAAAGCAAATAATTTCACATCGTCAGCATCTGCAATTTTCCTTTCATGGGTTCTCTGTGGCATACTTTGTCTTCTAATTCTATAATAACTTAAGCCAATCTCCACTTACATGTTTCAAATTTGTTCTTAGCATTTAACTTATCTTCCTTTAATTTTTGTATATAATCATGTTTATTTAAAATGATTACACCTCTCTCTTATCTGGTTTAATTATTATTATGCTTTTGTCCCCAAATAAATTATTCAATATTTTTACATCAGAACACCCTAAAAATTCAAGACCATTATTTTCCTTTGGTTGCAGCTGCTTAAATCTATCGTAAAAAGAGTTTTAATTCTGAATACAAGTTCAGTCCAATCGTGATTAGAAGCATTACCCTTTTTTATTAGATTATCGGCTATGGAGAGAGAGAGAGAGAGAGAGAGAGAGAGAGAGAGAGAGAGAGAGAGAGAGAGAGAGAGAGAGAGAGAGAAATAGGTATAGATAGATTACTGAATTGACAGACGTAGATGGCACAGAAACTAAGCACGGAATAATAATGAAATACACGCGTCGCTTACTAATGTCAATACGAAGCACGAAGCTCCTCTATAAACCAGCTTTCCTTCTTGTTACTCGCTTGCGAATATTTCTTGATTTCCCCTCTCTCTCTCTCTCTCTCTCTCTCTCTCTCTCTCTCTCTCTCTCTCTCTCTCTCTCTCTCTCTCTCTCTCTCTCTCTGTCCGCATTCTTGTTTTAAGGGCTTTTCCGTGGCTCTATTAGTGTCTGGATGAACAGAAAAAAAAGGTTTATCAGTCAAAGTTATGCTGGTGTGAAAACTTCTTCCTTGTTACCTCTTCTTGCTTTCTGTCACTGTGTGCGTGTGTGTGTGTGTGTATGCTTCTTTTTCTATGCCGTTCTCCCTTCCCATTCCAACAGAAAACCAACCACGAATAAAACCCAAAAATACAAGGAAACTTAAGACACGCGCGTGCATTGAAGCATACAATGTGTCTCGCGCGTGTGGAACCATTGCGTCATCGCCTCCTCCTCCCCTCCATTTACCTCCACTCGCCGCCGACTCCTCGCCTCATGGTACTGAATTAAATCGGTAAAAAAGAATCGAAGAACAGTGAATTTTTCTCTATATTGCGTTGGCTCTATATATGATCCTTCCAAGAACGCGCGGGAAAGTTGCCACACTGACCCTTTCCAGTCCCACGGTCAACACAGAAATTTCCCGGCCTAAGATTTCAGTCTCACTCTCGGTATGAGCAAACCTCCTCATATGGCTTTATTACTGCATTAGCAACGTGTGTGTGTTTTTTTTTTTCCTTCCTGCCTCCACGTGTCTGTCTTGCACATGTGACCTCTCAGACTAACCTCTTGCATCACTGATACGCTTCACTCAGCTCGACTCCTCGCAGCTTTGTTTCAGTATTCCCAGAAACCGAATGCCATTAAAAACCCAGCTGACCACCTGACGTTCAATCCCGCCCTTCCACCTGCCACGGAATGCCTCTGGATAAAGAGTGTTTAGCGGCCTCATGTTTCAAAGATGCAACAATTTAAGATATTTGTTGAAAGGAGGTGTATCGAGGCGTCATCTTTATGAACCAATAACACATTGCTTCGTATTACCCAAGATTCTAAAGAGAATTAAACAGATTACTGGATCAATTCAAAATTACGATAAGAAACTCAGACAAGAATAAAAACAAGTCCATTTTTTTTTTCCTGATAAGAATAAAATTCCAAATCTTTCTCTTACTGCCACCACGTATGAGACGACAAGACACAAGTGGAGTAATGTGACACAAATGCACCGAAAAAAAAAAAAAAATGCTGTTCTGGGTTTCACAGCACTTTACTGATATGCAATAATGTGAAAAAATATTCGCTGTTAGTTAATTTCACATTATCATCTACTAATGACAGAACAAGGAATTAATGATCTGAAAAAATGGTACATAATTGTGGTTGTAATATGTTCTTTAACTGAAAAGTAAAAACTTAAATCATCAATTACATTTCAAATCACACTTGAAAAATAAAAAAATAAAAATAAATAGATAAATAAAGACATGCAATCAATTTATGTACAGATTCCAACAAATAAGGCTTTCCAATGAATGATTACCTCATGAAATTCCTTTACGAAAAAGAAGTCACTGCATTCGGGTATGGCATCACATGATTTCTCTCACCTTATTTCCTTCTGATGATATGAGGTCAATCGGTGCTGCAGCGGAGCAAGGGCGCTGGGTGAACGAGAGCATTGCGGCTGTGGCTTGCAGTCAAGAGGATCAAGTTGAGGTGGCGAGGAGCGTAGGCTCATTCTCATCTGAAAGAAAACGATGGGAAAGAGGAGGTGACTCAACTGTGACAATGATATATATATATATATATATATATATATATATATATATATATATATATATATATATATATATATATATATATATATATATATATATATATATATATATATAAATGAGGAGATTAAAAGTAAAACGTTAATTTCTTACTCTAAGAATCAGGTTTACTGTACGTGACACGGGACTTAATAATTAATTTATTACAGTGAAGACTGAATCACACAGGCTTGACGGTCCCATGAACTGCACATAAATACATATACAATATACAATAAATGGAGAGCTGAAAATAATTTTGAATCAAAGAAACACTCTAAGCTCTTATATTTCTTAATACTTACAAATGAGTTATCTTTCCGGCAGGTCAGTGAGGAGTGAGGCCATACAACCACCTCCACTAAGGATTTCCTTGGGAGAAGGGACCCAGCTCGAGTCCCACACTTCCCGGCGTGCCTTATCACAAGTAATGGCCACAAGAAGACAACCAAATGGTACCTACTAACTTTATGATGGCTTGATATTTTTTAACAATGAATTTAACCACAAAGTCTTTCAGTGGTTTGTGACATCGGCGGACCCTCGAGTATGGGCAATATTACCACGGGCATAAATACTGGCGTAGCGGGGACCGCTGCTCAGATGAGCAGTCAACACAACTCAAAGGTGTGAAATTACCTACCGATGAGAAATTTCTTCTTTCCGGAAGGCAAAAATGCATATTTGGATATCCGTACACTTTGCCAAAAATTTAATACCTGCTTAATAAACCTTAAAATATGAAGGAGTTAAATGAAGAATTGAGTCGCATACTGTAGAGTTGGAGGACACAAAAGGGTACTGACAAGACTAAATTAATCACGTGAAGTAGCGGCACGCAGCCATCCCAAATAGAAAACAAACCTCTTAAATAAGAAAACATTATTACCAGCAGCTATTCTAAAGGCATCGCTTACAAAGGTATGGCCAGGAACACTGACTACTTTTTACCTGTACCATGTTCTCAATATGCACAAAAACATGCTCAATGACAAATATTTTGAAAGCTACTTTCTCCTATACTAGACACTGCATCTAGGTACTGATAGGGTACACATAACTCAGGAGAAAATAAAGCAGTTTTCTCGATGATTTTCATTTAAAACCAGATACTACAGTTATGTCTCCCTGATACGACAAAACCAAACTTGAGAAAGAAAGACATGCAGTAAAAATTATAAAAGTTCATCAGTTTTATACCGAAACAAATAAAGCAAAGTGTCTTGGTTGACATTCCACCACTGAAAGATGACGACCTGAGAAGAGAATAACGATGTTTCTGTCCATAAGAAAGAGGCGAAGCAGAACAAGACTCGTCGGTGATTCTCCTGTTGCCCGCCATGGAAGAGCTGGTGAAGCAGGAAGAAGCCCAAATAGAAATGAGAAAGGATTATTTTTCTTTTATCATTACACTCCTACTGAAAGTTATGTTTTCTTATTCAGTTCCAAGATATTTTCTTTAAACACATTACCAATCGCAGCAATTTCCGCCAAATATATCACCTGTACCGTTTCTTATTATTTATTGTTTGCACTATGAATCTCTCTCTCTCTCTCTCTCTCTCTCTCTCTCTCTCTCTCTCTCTCTCTCTCTCTCTCTCTCTCTCTCTCTCTCTCTCTCTCTCTCTCTCTCTCTCTCTCTCTCTCTCTCTCTCTCTCTCTCTCTCTCCGTCCTTTTTTCAATTA
>NC_087154.1:1792500-1810000 GCF_035594125.1 Scylla paramamosain | reverse complement strand
TTCGTCACATCACCTCAGGCATCCACTCTCATCTGCACCATCACTATCAATACAACCAGCACTGTACTCCCCATAACTCCACAGTCACCATTACTTCACTCACAGCCTTTCATCTTCGTCACCATCACCAGTATTTACGGCAATACACTCACAATCACCACCACTTTCACCATTATATTTTCATCACAATTCCAACATGAAACATTATTAGCACCACATCACATCCGCCACCACCATCTGTTCGTTACAAGCAACAGACCACGAGCACCATGAGTTACAACGGAAAAACCCACCACCAAATTTAATACATCCACAAATACCGAAGACACGAAGCTACACCACGCAACACCACACCACTCCACATGACATCACCGCAACACTACACAGCACCGTCGCAAGCATTCGCCAATACATCTTAATCCTTCCATTTCCTCTTTCTTTTAGCTTGATGGACATATGACTTCCTATCCTATCTCCTCTCTCTCTCTTTCAGTTCCTCTCACTTCCCCTTCCCCTTCCCCCTGTCTGTTCCTCATCGCCTGCTCTTCCTCCCTCTTTCCCTTGACGGCATTCTTAACCCTGTCATTATCCTAGGGAATCTTTACAGTAATCCTTGTCATTATTATCGCCACCCGACAAAAAACAACCCCCTTCGACGCCAACTTACAGCGCCCATTATACTGTTCAGGGGAAAACACGCCTGGCCGATAGCGGAAATCAACATATTCAAGCGCATGGTAAAGTCGTTTTTCTGATTTTTTTTCTCTCTCTTTTTTCTTTTGTGCGTATTTCTCCCATGAATAAAATATACCCGTGTTCTTTTTAGAATAAAGCAAGGCAGCGAGTAACGATACATCTCCTTCTCTCTTTCTTCCATTATTTTTTTTCTTCCTTTATTCTTCTCTGCTTTGTCTGCATGGATGTCTCGCTGCATGGCTGGAACGAGAGAGAGAGAGAGAGAGAGAGAGAGAGAGAGAGAGAGAGAGAGAGAGAGAGAGAGAGAGAGAGAGAGAGAGAGAGAGAGAGAGAGAGAGACGACTCCACATACTCTACAAATAACCAACAATGCAAAAGAAAAAAGTTGGGTTAAGGCAATTATACCGTACTTTTGTTTTGGGCTGCGCACCTCCTATCAGCGCCCGTTGTTACCCGTTGTTGCCTTAGTGAACACAGCCAGCCGAGGCACGAGGCACAAAACGAAAAGAAAGATACAGATAAGAAGAGAGAGAGAGAGAGAGAGAGAGAGAGAGAGAGAGAGAGAGAGAGAGAGAGAGAGAGAGAGAGAGAGAGGTTAGCACGAGGCAGGCAATCCATGCGTGTGTTTCATTACCAACCTTTACCCAGCCAAGCAGCCAACTAGCGGAGCAATCTTATGAAACCCTTTGAAAATCCCCTCATATAAATAGATTGAAATTACATTCCACAAGGCACTTATAATGTCCTCCCTCACTTGGCCTTTCATTCTCTGCTTTTCTCCTCCCCGCCCACTTCACGTTCGCTCAGGAAAACAAAGGGAAAAGAACAGAAGAGCGGCCAATGTAGGAATATGAGAGTCGAGTGTAGCTGTCGGTGGCAAGCAAGGTCGAGGCTCATGCTTGGGGCGGCGGCGGCGGCGGAGCAGACGACGGCGCAGGATGCCTCCCTCCACCCGCTGCACCGCCCGAGGAATGATGTCTCTTGCCCCCCGCCCTGCATGCCACGCCTGCTGAGAATCTCATTTCGATATTTAAATTGCTATCACTGTCCATGGTCGCATAAATAGTTGAGTGGCATGACCTACAGGAACACAGCCCGTGCACCAACATTACTCCTTTTCTGGCTCCCCGACTGCACCACGACGACTTCCACCAATACCTTTCCTTATATCTCTCTACAAAACACAAGTATGCCATTACAACACTAAGCAAAACGTACAAATTTACATACAACCACTTGGGTACTAAATATAAAGCGCTGTTAGAGGAATCTTATACTTTACATATATTCAAATGAAACGTCTGAGGCTCGCGACGTGAGCACCTCTTCTATGTGTCTTGCGGGGAGAGAGTAATCACGGCGGCTGATGGATTGCCTTCAAGACGAGCATTACGCATTTTCACCTGCTACGGGAGGAGATAAAGTACAAAGAGATGGAGGACACGCCTGGGGACACGAAGGAAGGAGAAAGGGAGGAGGAGGAGGGGGAGGGAGGGGAAGGGTCGAGACGTGGCGATACATGGAGTAGGAGGAGGAGTAGGAGGAGGAGGTGAAAGATACGACTGAAGGCACTGGTAGACGGAGGGTGTAAAGGGTGAGAGGGTGAGGTCGTGTAGTGTTGGCGCGTGGCTCAGAGAGGTGTGAGTGGCTCTCCCCTCCACCTCTCCCTCCACGCCTCGCCTCGCCTCGCCAGCACACAAGAGGGAGAAAAAGAAAGAGACAGAAAAGTAAAAGGTGCTGGAGTGCAATCACGAGGCAGCTGTTGTGAAGGAAAAGGTATTATTGTCTTAGCGATTGTAAGGACGCTGCGGCGGTCTCTCTCTCTCTCTCTCTCTCTCTCTCTCTCTCTCTCTCTCTCTCTCTCTCTCTCTCTCTCTCTCTCTCTCTCTCGTAGAACAGAGAGGGAGAAATCTTTCTTCTTTTTTTTTCTCATGACGGAGAGTGTGGGGATGAAAACAAACGAGCTTTTTTTTTTCTCCTCTCTCTCTCCCCCACTTTTTTCATGCAAAGGATGAAAGCAAGAGAGAAAGGGCGTCTTTTTTTTTTTTTTGTCTCTCTCTCTTTATGGGCGAGTGAGTGCGGGGATGAAAGCGAGAGAAAGAGAGGGAGCTTTCTAGTGTTGTGCCGTGAGAGGTGAGTGTTGTCTGGGACGCTGTGTTGCTGAGAGGGTGTCCTTGTGAGTGTTGTTATTGGCTTGGGAGGAAAAGAATCAGCAAACAAGCAGTAATAGCTGGCATGCGATAAGAATAATAACAATAAAAAAAAGAACCAAGAAAAAGAAGGAAAAAAATGGCATCGATGAATTCAGAAAAAGCATACAGTACTTACTTGCCAAACGGAGATGAAAGGTTAAAAAAAAAAGAAAAGTTACCTGAAAACGGAGAAAACTTGAGACAAAGGAATCCGAATCCAAAATTTTTACATAAAAGTTAGGAAGAAAGACATTTACCTGCGGAAATTGAAAAAAAAAAATACGGAAATAAAAAAAACAAACACGGGAAAAACACGAGAAACTACAAAGTGAGAAGATAATGATTCCGAGGAGACGAAGGTAGAGGGAAGATGACGAGGAGGAAAAATATTACGAAGGAGAAAAATAGCAAACAGTCAAAGAGAGAGAGACGTGCGCTGGGTAGTGATCAGCGGCCCCCTGCGTGGAGGCGGCGGCGGCAAAAGACGGATGTGAAGGGCGGCGCGGGTGTGAGGGTGGACTGGTGAACACTACAAACCTCCTTCCTCCGCCTCCTCCTCCTCCTCCCTCTCCTCCTCCACTTCCAGAATTATTACGAAAACCACGAAATGTAAGAAGGAGACGAAGAAAATATAAAGAAAACACAGTAAAAGATTGCAAGTACGAGAAAGTAAAAAGGATGAACTTAACATAAAAAAAAAAAGAAAAGAATGAAAAGGAAGAAAAATCCCAAGAAAACGAAGACGAAAACATAACATAAAGAAAGACACGAAGAAGAGAAGGAGGATAAAAGGAAAAGAAAAGCGCCAATCAGAATAACGTCAAAAAGTCTATTATAATCATCGACAGGAACAATGACGGTGTATGACAAAAAAATAAAAAAAGTAAATAAATAAACAAATAAATAAATAAATAAATAGAAATATTAAGGGAAAAATTCAAAAGCTACCCATTCACATTTGCACTTCCAGTAGAGATAGCAATCTTTAGGGTCATCGGCAGTAGCAGCAGAAGCATCACCAACACGACCAAACCGCCAGGCCACACCAGCAGCAACACCGCCACTTTCACAACTACCATGAGAAAAAAATGAGATAATAAACGGTAGTCGAAACAAAGGAACGAAACAACGACAAAGTTAAAGAAAAAAAAAAAGAAAACGGGAAAGAAAGTATGGAGAACGTGAAGAGAGGAAGAAAGAACGATAAATGGAAATACAAAAGAAACCGAAAAGAAAAAAAAATGTATAATAATGTAGAATTTCAGAGATCAGAATAACAACGAGAACATCAAAACATCAACAACAACAACAACAACAACAACAACAACAACAACAACAACAACAACAACAACAACAAAAACAACAACAACAACAAAAACAACAACAACAACAGCACCAGCAGCAAAATATTACCATCACTACTACAATAAATTATTCCACTACCAGCTACCTACATCATTATATTCACCTCTGCACCTCTCCACCAATCCAGGAACACCACTACAACCAAAAAAAGAACACCCAACTTTACCCTCAACGCCGCCAACACCCTTCGGGCTTCTCAGCTATCATCATCATCATCACCACCACCACAACTGGCCTTCCACCACCACTATCTCGGGCAGCATCACCATCACAACACGACAGCTTTACATTACCGTCACCACCAGCGTCGTTAGTCACCCATAAGATTGCAGTCATCATGTCACCTGCAGTACCTAAGTTATCTTAAATATGGATACACGTACTGCACTCACTCACAGAATCAGGCGTTACAGGACAATATGCCAGCGATAAAATATTGGTCAGGAGGCTCAGAAAGGATGGTTAGAAAGGGTACAGAGGGAGTGTTCTGTGGGAAGAGAGAAGGTAAGAACATAAGAGTATAAGGAAATAAGGGAAGATGCAAGAAGTCATCAGGCCTACACGTGGCAGTCCCAACATTAGACATGCCTATCGATTTCCACTGATCATCCTCATCCATGAATCTATTCCATCTTCATTTAAAGCTCCATATTGATTAACAACGTGATTACTAAGCCTATTACACTCACTTACCGCTGTTGTCTTCTCTACGTAATTTAACATTTTAACTACGATGAACAAAAAGGATGGGTCAACAAGACTCAGCTCATCCAGGAATTTTTATTTCACGGTGGTTAAAATATCAAAGTGCGTAGAGAAGATAGGAACATTTTTTTTTCTCTCTTCTCTAACCAAAGGCAAGTTTTTAATGTTTATTTCTAGTCCTTATTACAGCATAAACAAAAAAAAACATCAATAAGTATTCACTGGTCCATTGGTTCCAACTAACGAGGTATTTCCAAGTTTTCTTAGTTCAGCTTTCACAAATAGTTTCGTAATAATGGACATATTTCAGACTTCACCTTCCTTTCCACGCACAGCCTCCAGCCACTCCGAACATTTCCCCCCCCCCCCCCGCGCCTACACTCGCCAAGCCAACAGTAAGCACAGACAATACCAAGACATTATGACACGTAACAGTACATAAATAACTGGGTAGAACACTAGAACACCATCATACGGAAAAACTGGTGTGCTGTTGTTGTTGTTGTTGTTGTTGTTGGTAGTGGTGGTGGTGGTGGTGGTAATACTTATTTGATGATACTGTTCATGATGGCAACTGTGTCGATGGTAGTGACGATAGTGTCGGTTGTACTGATGATGGTGCTGGTGCTGCCGGTGGGAATGGTGTCGATGATGGTGGTGGTGGTGGTGGTGGTGGTGGTGGTGGTGGTGGTGGGTTAAACAACAAAGACTTCATCAAGAATTCCACATACCCGAGATATGAGCTGAAAAGATGACGACACCTCTTCTACAAATTCTTTCTTTTCCAGAGAGAGAGAGAGAGAGAGAGAGAGAGAGAGAGAGAGAGAGAGAGAGAGAGAGAGAGAGAGAATGTGTGTGTGTGTGTGTGTGTGTGTGTGTGTGTGTGTGTGTGTGTGTGTGTGTGTGTGTGTGTGTGTGTGTGTGTGTGTGTGTGTGTGTGTGTGTGTGTGTGTGTGTGTGTGTGTGTGCCTGCGTGCATGACTTTTATTTCATCAATTTATTTATTTACTTATCGATCATGTTTTATTTTCAATTTTATGTTATTGTATTTGTATTTATATATATTTTTTATCCATTTTGTGTGTATTTTGTGTGTGTTTGTTTATATTTGCTTAAGTGCCTGCCAATTCATGTTGTTTATTTATATATATTTACAAAAACCAACGTTTCATTAAAGCGAGAAATGACTGCACACTTAAAGATAAAAGCGAATGATGCAAATATTCCCAGGCGGAAAATTGAAAAAAAAAATCGAAAGCGTTTAATATACGAACACGAAAGCAGCAAACACCGAGGAAAGACTAGAGAAATAAAGACAAATATATAATTAACTTCCAGACGTTGCGCTTTATCTTCATTATTTACATTGCAACGCTGATGATTATGATGATTATGATGAAAATATTGAAGGTGGGGGAGGGAGTGGCGATGTTGATGATGGTACTACTACTGTTACTACTTCTACAACTACTTCTACAGGAACAGTTACTACTATTACCATTTCTACAGCTATTACTGAAACTGCTATTTCTATTCTTACTACTACTTTTCGTACCAATATTACTGTGTCTAATACTACTGTTACTGCTGCTGCTGCTGCTGCTGTTGCTGCTGCTGCTGCTGCTGCTGCTACTACTACTACTACTACTACTACTACTACTACTACTACTACTACTACTACTACTACTACTGCTATCAATAATAATAATAATAATAATAATAATAATAATAATAATAATAATAATAATAATAATAATAATGAAAATGATAATAACTACAAAAGCAAAAATAACAATAGTAGCAGCAGCAACAGCAACAGCAGTATTAACAACAACAACAATTAGAACAACAACAACAACAACAACAACAACATAAGAAGAAGAAGAAGAAGAAGAAGAAGAAGAAGAAGAAGAAGAAGAAGAAGAAGAAGAAGAAGAAGAAGAAGAAGAAGAAGAAGAAGAAGAAGAAGAAGAAGAAGAAGAAGGAGAAGAAGAAGAAGAAAGAGAAAGAGGAAGAAAGAAAACAAAGAAAACAGGAGAAGACGAGAAAAGAAAATGTGGTGGTGATGATAATGGTGATGAAATGAGGAGGAAGATGAGCAGGAGGCGGAGAAGGATGAGTAGGAGGGGACCGAAGATGAAGCAGAAGCAGGAGAAAGAGAGGTGAAAGAATTGTACGAATATGAATAGTGTATGACTTTATATTGCCACTAAAGTTTTACTCTATCAAATTTAGAAGGAAATGAGGATGTTGAATTTTCCCCAAACAAAACTGACAGAGAATGACGTTCCTCACCAATTTATTATTATCCAACTTAATCGAGAGGCTTATTTATAGTTAGCTGGTATTTAAATCATACCTGTTTTGCCGGTGCTGATTCGCCTCCCCGTTTTGTGCAAGGCTTACAGATTTTCCCCGAGACGCAGCAGTGTCTCTTGGTAAACGCAAAAAAGTCAATGCATTTACCAAAAGTTTCGAAACTCTGCGAAAACTGAAAACCATGTGGACGGTAATGGATGTGATTGCTTTACTAATTCGTAAATGGTGAGAAATTCACGTGCGCTGCAAATATTATTTCCTTTTTCTCGGCAAAGGCTAGACTTGATGTGTTTACCAATGTTCCGAAACACTGACTGAAGACTGTGGAAGCACCTTAAGACTAATGGATATGATTGCTGTTTTAATCTCTAAAGGGCAATGAACAGACACAGCATTTCCTTTTCTCAGCATTTCCTTTTTATACCTGATGCATTTATTAACGCTCTGGGACCACGAGTGAAAATTAAGAAACAAGCACTTAATAAGCGGATGTTGTTCTTTTACTTATCTCTAAAGGCCAAAGAACTCACGTGTGTCCTTTACATAATTTCCCTTCCTCTATAAAGCCTATAATTTATGCATTTATTAGCCTTTCAAAACAAAGCGAAACTAGAATAAAAGATAAATAATGATAATAAAAAAATAATAAACGATACTAGTTTTTAAAGACCAGGGAGCTTTGAGCGTCTTGAGCATCATTTCCGTGTTTTTACAGTTACCCGAAGTACAGTAAGGGAGTCATTACAGTCTGTTACATTCCTGGTGAAACAACGGCAAGTGCTCTCAACTCACAACTGAAACATCCCAGATTCAAATCCCGGCAGGGCGGAGACAATTTGGGTCGGTCTCCTTTCACGCCGCAGTCTCTGTTCACTCAGCAGAGAATAAATGTGAAATGTAAACCGACGAGTTACGACCTTGCATTGCGGGAACCTCGCCAATGCTCCATAAGCCAGCGTGGCGTGGCAAATGGCTTAACACACCCACTAACCATGGGCAGAGGCGTTTGTTCACCAGACAAATCATAAAGGCTGATGATGATAACGATAATAATGACTTAGAACATGAGAAGGGGGCTGAGAAGGTGGGTAAGCCTCTTCTTCCTTCCTCCCTTGTAAAACTAAAACTGTTTCAGAGGAGGAGTATCAAGACACCTCTGGAAATAAATTCACTAATATATTCTTGCTTTCTTTAACTTTTGAGAGCGGCAAGATGAGTAGCTTTTTTTTTTTTATCTCTACGTTATTATTTTTGTGCCCTTGAGTGGTCTCCCTCACAAGTAAAAAAATTAAATAAAAACCACTTACTGTCTATTTTTGTACCAGGACACGATGCCTGGACGATGGAACGCAACTACAACAACTTAAGCTGTGGGCGAGAGAACGAGACCTTGCTGGGTACGCCTGATCCCCAGCATGTAGCGCTATCGTGAGTGGCCGGGGTGTCTGATGCCGAAGCGAGATAAGACTTAACTAAGAGACGCAGAAGCGGGATTGCCTTTAAATGACAATGTTGAGGCGACTGTCATGTCCTTTTCAGCGGTGACGTGAGTGCCTGGAGTGGTCGCCTGGCGGTTGTGGCTTTCCCGCGGCGAGGACGGCGTACCTGTAAGCGTTACCTGACCCATTCACGTGAGAGGACGAGTCAAAGGTGACGATAATGCTGGTGGTTGTGGTGGTGGAGGTAGTGGTGGTGCGGATGGTGAGGGTGGCGGTACTAACATGCAACTCAGTAATTACAGCGAGTGGAGGAGTTCAAGTGTTGATAACATTGATACGCGTGTTTGTAATTTCTCAGACCAACGTGACTTCAGCAGTGATGGAGGAACTGTAATTATAACTATATTCTTGCTGTCAAAATCGGTAATGAGGCAAGGTGGTACGTTCAGCGAGGAAAATTATAAATACAGGAAAGAATGAGTAGAATACCAATTATACTATGCATCGGTTTCTAAACTTTACTCAATACATTTAACCTTTTTTGCTTTGAACTCTCTCTCTCTCTCTCTCTCTCTCTCTCTCTCTCTCTCTCTCTCTCTCTCTCTCTCTCTCTCTCTCTCTCTCTCTCTCTCTCTCTCTCTCTCTCTCTCTCATGTTTTTCATTAAGATCCAAAGAAAGATAGTATTTTTTCATTATTTTACTCCAAAGTTATGATCGTTTTCTCTAAGTCTTTACTCGAGTCAAAGGCAATTGCGGAATTCACTTCTCACAAAGTAAAATTCTTTCACTTCCACAATTAACAAAAGGTTTGCGTCCCCACTGCATCAATTTCTAGAAACCTTTGCAATCCACTTCATGATTTTTCGTTTGTTCCACACTGCCCACTGTTCCATCAGCTGAGCCTCAAAGCGTGACCTTCGCCTTCAGCAGTGTAATACAAAGTGATGCTTCATGGTCAGTGTTTCATCAGCGTCCGTCTAGTTTTGCAGTCTTTTTTTCTTCCTTTTTTTTTACCAGACATTTCATTTTCGTCGAAATAATCAAGTTTTCATTACCATGCTAGAATTAGTACGTGTAAAAACAAAAATGTACTGCAGTTTTCATGTCACCTCTCAGAACGCATTTTCCATACACACACACACGTACGTAAAAAGTACCCTTGAAAACTTTCACTTTCTCTTACACCTTCACATGTGCCCTTCTGTTTTCCAGGTAGACTGAGATTTCAGCAAATCATTTACCAACCACAAATGGAACCATAACCATTTTTTTTTTCTCTTATAACGCAGGGAAAGGTTTAAAAGGAAAACAATAGTAATAAAGAGGCGGCGTAGTAAGCATTGACAACTCTATCTGCTAATTGCATGGAATGTCTTCCTGCCCCTTCACCGCACCAGGATAAAAATGGTCTTGGATGCAACGTGAACCTGTCATCCGCTTACTAGACATGTCCGTCTTAACCTCTTGTCAATCCCGCTCAAGATGTCCACGGATTACGAAGAGACTTGTCTTGGAAGAGATGTAGCTTAATTGTTTGTCTCCGGTTTTCTACGGCTCGCCTGTGTTGTGTTTCTAATCTTCTGGCTACTGAGTTTCTTAATGACTGACTCTTCTCATTAGCGCGGTGTCCTTTTACGGCTCAAGTCGCGCTGAAGAAGTGCTTAACGTTGCTGGCTGCTAATTTGCCAGTACAATCTGGCCTGGGTTTTAATTTCAGCAGCGACACAAGCACACACCTACTCCGCCGTCTGGTCACGCTCCCACCATTGTTTAGTAAATATGTACTTAAAGCAACACTTACGGTGGCGCTGCAGGCTGAGTTGTCATTGTGCCTTGAAACAGCGGAGGAATAACGCGCCGAGCCTGAAAGACACGCAGAGGACAGCTGTGGCCGTCCACCCCGAGATACACACTTCCTCCTTTACCTTTCTTTTTTTCTTTTCTTTTTTTCTGTTATTATTTTCGATGCGAGGTTCTTGAAATTTTTTTGCCTTTTCTCCCTTGCACTTCGCTTATTTTGCTGACACAGGCTTCGTGTTCTTCACTGCAATTATCCAAACACTTCATTCACATCCCTTATATGTAACGAACATAAAAAGAAAAGACTCCACTTCTCCTCTAATTCGCATCATAAAGAGAGCGTTGTAGTACACCTATACATTTAGTGTCAATGGTGAGCAGATGTTTTTACAAATGTCCTAATTATATACGGGTGATTATTCATGTCAGAACAAAACATATTGGCCATTAAATTACCTCTCAGCGAAGGCTTCCAGGTCCTACAGAGGTGACGGCGATAACGGCTCGGGTCAGGCAGGGACGTGCATGCAAGCGGCGCACCTTATTAATGGCCGGCCCGCTAACGAAGACCCAAGCACGCAAGCTGCCTCTTGAGGGAAGGGTCGAGAACGGTGCCCGCCTACCGATGGGCCGCGGGCGTGATGTGGGGCGCTGGGGGAGGTCGGCGACACACACACACACACACACACACACACACACACACACACACACACACACACACACACACACACACACACACACACACACAAGTCATACATCTCACGCTCGCATGCGTCTGATTCTCACTGCGTTTAAGTTCATCTTCGATCTCACTACGACTACAAAAAGGATATAATATACGTATAAAAGAAACAGCAAAAAAGGAATTGAGAAATTAAGAAAAGTAATTACATACACATTAATGAAAACAGTAAAATTTATCAATATTGCCTGGCTTGCTCCCCGCGGTAAAGTGGGCGACGCCCTCCTGGTTTTTGCAGCTGTTACTAAAAGGGTTCTGGCCAAGGCACGTGAATGCTGCATTATATCACACACGCACGCGACGCTGGCCACTTCTTAGTCCTTGTTGGTAAAGATTTTTTTTTTCTTCTTCCAATCAGAGAACAATTTCATCGTCAGGTGAGGTTATCACTTCATCTGAAGCTCAGCGATGATTAATGGAAATACACAGAGTGCAAAGGATTCCACTTAAAGGCCAACAAGATGCTTTTAAGCGAAATGAAGAAAACAAGTTCGCCAATCAGAGAGTTTATACCGAACACCACCGCCTGTACCGCCGCACGCAGCCCGTGATAAGCATTCACGCCACCTCCCTCATTAGCATAAAACAATAATTAAAGAATTCCTTAATGGAGAAGCGAACTGGTGATCAACCTGCGACAACAAAGGCGCAGTGTCTGGCCTCACTTAAATGTTTTCCTTTGGTTTAGCCTCGTGTTACCTCAGCGTGCATGTCACATCTTGCTGACATCTTATATATGGATTAATTGAGACGCTCTTCTTCATATTCGAAGCAGTTTTACTAATAATAATAAGCCAATAACAATATAGATATGCTCGTCCCACGCCACTCAACGCCCCCAGTGTCACAGGTGATGTCCTTTCCTCCTCCTGCCGGGGCGGGACAGCGCTCAGGAAAGGCATCACGACCACCTGCTGTTGAACGACCCCAGACGACCCCGAGGAGTGGAACTATGACCTCTTTCCTTCTTTTGCTCTTCTCCTTTATCTCTTTTCCCCGCGGTTACAATTTTCAATTTCATACTGTTTCGCTCTCATGACTGATCTTCATGTAAAAATTGTACTCCTTCTCGCGTGACACGAACATGAGGTGGAAGCAGGTCAATCTTTCCATCGTGACAATTTTTCCAACATTTTTTTTTCTCTCAACGAAAAAATATATATATATCATTCCACACACGATCGGAGATTCTGATTTTTTTCTCTCTCTCTCAACTCCTTTCACCTCTAACCAAAGGCACGATTTTCTTTCACCGAGTAATTTCCAACAGTTTCCTTTTCACTGAGCAATCGGGGAAAACTCCAATCATTTTCCCACAGAACCTTAATCCTGTATCTTCTTTTTTTTTTCTTTTTCCTTCCTTCCTTTCCTCACCCCTGCAGCAAAGTTTTATTTTCAAGCAAGGATCAAGTTTTCTTTCTCTGGTCTGATACAGTTTCTACCCTTAACCCTCTTTTTCCGCTTCACCTGCCTGCCTCTTCCTACCTTTTCATCCGCGCCTCTGATATCCGGAAAGATTTAGTCCAGGGAGCATGTATTAATCAGCACCCATTATTCTTGCCTGGACGGCGCCTCACTCCCAGGGCTCCTCCTCCTTCTCCTCCACCTCCTCCTCCACCTCCTCCTCCACCTCCTCCTCCTCCTCCTCCTCCTCCTCCTCCTTCTGATGGTTCCCTGATTCCCTCGCCTTCGTTATTACTGTTGCCATCTTTTCATTCTGTCTGAGTCCTCCATTCCATTTCTTGCCGTCACATTTAACATTCTCTCTCTCTCTCTCTCTCTCTCTCTCTCTCTCTCTCTCTCTCTCTCTCTCTCTCTCTCTCTCTCTCTCTCTCTCTCTCTCTCTCTCATTTCTATTCTTATCTTCTGTTTCTTTACAAGTCCACCATTCAACTCACTGGCGTCATATTTTACTCTCTCTCTCTCTCTCTCTCTCTCTCTCTCTCTCTCTCTCTCTCTCTCTCTCTCTCTCTCTCTCTCTCTCTCTCTCTCATACATATTATTATTATTCATGCATTACTCAAGTCTTTTTTTTTTTTATGTGCAGAAATCATTGTTGAATTTATACCCCGTCTCGAGATTCATACCAAGTGACTACGATACCTCGCCGCGCCGCCTCCCTACGAATTCAATCGAGATGTTGCTCAGGGAAATTGCTCCATGAGGCCCCCACCGCGAAGAGTGTGTCCCTCCCTTACTTATGATCGCACGTAAGGCTCATGACTCCCACTACTGATGATCCGGCGGTAGCTACACACACACACACACACAGACACACACACAGATGTTCTCTCTCTCTCTCTCTCTCTCTCTCTCTCTCTCTCTCTCTCTCTCTCTCTCTCTCTCTCTCTCTCTCTCTCTCTCTCTCTCTCTGGACCGTATTCTGAAATGCTTTGCTCTCTCATCACGACTATTCTCAAAGGCCACAGAGACGATTAACCGGGTTCTCAAGACTGTTTTCCCTATTAATAAGGCAGAAATTTTGTTAATCTGTCACTACAAATATAAAAACACCCTTAAAATCCAGTTTAATTTCAACTAAAGCGGCGCAGAATATGGTCCTCTCTCTCTCTCTCTCTCTCTCTCTCTCTCTCTCTCTCTCTCTCTCTCTCTCTCTCTCTCTCTCTCTCTCTCTCTCTCTCTCTCTCTAACACAGTATGCATATTTGTGAAAATAATTGAACCCCCTCAAAAAAAAAAAAAAGTAATGAAGAATTTCTATGTAAAGTTGAACTAAATGTGACACATCTCGAAGGAACATAAATAGAACGACACTTGCAGATTTTATTTACTTATTTATTTATTTACCATGTTAGTGTTCCTGTGTCCAAATTTACGTATGTAGTGCTCGCAGTGATGGCAAAGTGACAGGGAACAAATGTGTACTACCGAGGCAGTGGCTAGTGAGAAAATGAGGGACGATATCAGAGAGCTTTTGACTCCAACATTTAGGGATACATGACATGCCGAGGAGCATCGTGTGTGCTTGAAGTGTAGCGGCAGCCAAGCGTGAATGCTGCCACTACTCCCCGGCAGCCTTGTGGTGGATGTTAAGGAAGAGGATGCAAATTTCACCAAGTTGATGGGAGAGTGTAGCTAATTTTTATTTGTTTTTCTCTAAATTTTACGAGATTTTGAGAATGTTCAGTGAGAAAGTACCATATTTTTTCTTAAATTCAAATAAGTGTTTTGCTAGTATATTGGTATAGTTAATTCAGAATTCCGTCAAAAAGTAACATCAAACTTACTTTTCTGAAATTCAGATCAGACTTTTGTTAATATATGGATGCAATTGACTCAAAAATCACAAGCTGCAGCCACGCATGTAATTTCCATGTAGATGAAAATCATTGAAAGCCAAATAAATATAAGTATGTTGCTATTATGAACTAATTAATTTATTGCTATTAATTGCACTTTCATTATTTCTAAATGATAATCTCCACTACTACCATAAAACAACAACAACAACAACAATAATTACTATTACTACTGCTACTACCACTACCACACATGTCATCACGTGGTATACAGATATTAAAGATCAGTGGCCTGGGAAACCGACGCTGCCCGTACCCGTCAGCCGTGGCCAGGAATACTAAGGCCCTGCATCCGCCTCCTGCCACCGCGGTGCTGCAGCAGGCTGCACATCGCCTGGCACACACCTGGTATATCAGTGACTCTCCATACAGAAAGAGCTAAGCTTAACATATATATATATATATATATATATATATATATATATATATATATATATATATATATATATATATATATATATATATATATATATATATATATATATATATATATATATATATATATATATATATATAAATTACCGCTGTAAGGAATATTTGTGTTTTTTTACTAATATTTTCACGTTCTGAACAATATTTAGGTAAATGTCTCTCCCATCCTTGAATATAAATATGGTGTTGCCTTTTCGTACAGGGATAAATAAGCTTTATATGTCAATAAATAAGCACTGAAAGGAATAACTGTAATGTTGCATTGGTATTTCCAGGTTTTCAACAATATATATGTCGACGTCTTTCGAAATAATTAAATAAATATAAGCAACGAGCCGCCTTTTAAAACATTACGAAATAAGCTTAACATGTCAAGAAATTAGCACTGTAAGGAATATTTAGGACTTTTATTGGTATTTTCACGTTTTGAACAACAAGTAGGTCACCGTCTCTCCACATCATTAAATACATGGATCGTGCCGTCTTGTCACACAGAGACAACAAAGCTTAATACGTCAATAAATCAGCGTTGTAAAGAATATTTGGGACTTTTACTAATATTTTCATGTTTTGAACAATATTCAGGTCACTGTTTCTCCTCATTATCAAATCTACATATTGCTCTGGCTTTTAATAGAGTAAGAAATGAGTTTTATATATCAATAAATTAACACAGTAAGGAATGTATTTAATTTGCTCCCAATATTTCCACATTTTCAGCAATATTTAGGTTACTGTCTTTCCGCATAATCATTAAATGCATACACTTTAAAATCACACCAATGGTAAATCGTGTAATGTGAAAGACAGTGACAAGACACGCGGCACAGTTTCTTAATAGTTAAAATAATGCCAAACGATGGTAAAGGTGAAAATCCATGACAGGAATAAATATTAGTAAGAGATTTTCACAAAGTACTTGATGAAAGAGCAAGTCATTTAATTATTTCTATGATACTGCATAAAAGGAAGGTGATGCCGAGTTGAGCGTAACGACCACAATTGTTGTAGTTACTTCACTGGTAGTAATAAGAATCGCAACGGTAGTGGTGATAGTGGTAGGAGTAGTAATAGAGTAATAGTAGTAGTAGTAGTAGTAGTAGCAACAGTAGTAGTAGTAGTAGTAATAGTAGTAGTAGTAGTAGTAGTAGTAGTAGTAGTAGTAGTAGTAGTAGTAGTAGTAGTAGTAGTAGTAGTAGTAGTAGTAGTAGTAGTAGTAGTTGCTGTTCTTGTTACTGCTGCTGTTTCGCAAGCATTACTTTGGGTCCGAACGAACAAAAACGCAAAATGCAACCTATACCATAGGAGGGAGAGAGAGAGAGAGAGAGAGAGAGAGAGAGAGAGAGAGAGAGAGAGAGAGAGAGAGAGAGAGAGAGAGAGAGAGAGAGAGAGAGAGAGAAGGACGCACAATTTCACCTGACAAAGAATATTTCAACCAACATATAACATCTTCGCCACTTTCATAATTCCATTCCAACGCAACACCTGAGTTCCTGTTCTTCAGTCACGACCCGCATGATGAATGACGCTCAATTTGTGACTCAAGACAACACCATCACTTAGAACACCTTCCGGAGTAATTATGACGCCGTGTTAGCATTGCATAGTACGTGTTTTCCTGACCCTCGAGATGATCTTTGTTTCCTCCAGCAATATATTTTCTGCGCCAAAGGTATTCCGGAAAACATGGGCAAATTATATGTATTGAGAGGCTGCCATTTCCCTACAACTGCCACTTATTCAAATCCGCGCATCCCGCACCTGCCAATTACAGGTGTTCATGTAATTTTCTCCATGAGGTTAAACGCTATGGTGTACACTTATGATCTAAATAAGAAGACAGACTGGTGTGTTCCCCCCTTTCCCCCTAGCGTGTGTGTTATAATCTACAGCATCTACCTTCCCGCCGAGACCTGAACGCCAACACCAGTCTCCCTCACACACACACCCTGTCGCTTCCTTCCTTGCCCTCTCTCCTGCTACCGTACATTCTTCTCACTGCTCCTGACGTGAGGTTAATTCGTCTCCTTTACGGGAAAAGCTTAGCGTTCGTGCATGCAGCCTAAGTAACCACCGGTGCTTTCTCGAGTTGAAAAAAAAGAAGGGTACAGGAAAAAAGAAAAAGTTCACACCTTTAATCAGAGGCGAATATTAAAATAAAGGTTTGATCATGTTGTTACTATCCTCCTTCAATGCTGCTGTCACCAACAACCTTTGTAAGAATGACAGAAAAGTCGTGAACAAAAAAGACATTCTAGTGTTGAGCAGATAGTGAAATACGCTGAGGCTTTTAGCAGGAGTCAGGGAACAGCAACCCAAGCGGCAGTAATCAGCTACACGTGTCGGGTTGAAATATCAGCCGACCCTCTCATGCTAGGGTGCTTCCTCTCCACCCTACACCCAGCTACCACTCCGCCGCATGTCAGGGTGCTCCCTATCCCCTCACCAACCTACAACCGACCCTCTAATGCCAGAATACCTCCCCTGCAC